>NC_084657.1:3587804-3888739 GCF_019802595.1 Syngnathoides biaculeatus | reverse complement strand
TGGAACTTTAGTTGTCGCCATCTGAAACAAGTAAAAAGGCCAATGAAAATGATGTGCATATGATACAATTACATTTTATGTCTTACATTAACTCTAAAATGTCAAAAGTCTGGCTCAACACCCTAGGACTAAAACCCATAACCATTGGCCACAACATAAAGGCACACCTGCACAATCTAAACTGATTGAATACAGGAGCTGTCCAACGTTTGGGTCTGCCATTACAAAGTAAGTCTCATGTATTATTATATCACTATCCACTTCATCTTGATTTTGTTATTTAATATTTGTGTCGTTTTTCCACGGTTGGTAGTAGTGAGAGGTTCTCTAGTAAAGCAAAAGCAACCAAAGTACTTTATTAGTAACACTTCTATGAATATAACAATAAATGTGGCCATTGTCATAACGTGATGTGTGTTGTTTTTCAAGCATATTTTGATGTCCAATACATGAACCATATTGTGTCTTTGAAGCTACACGCTCACTTGTACGATACTGTGAATTATAAATATTAATGACTGTTCTTATGAAGCACCAATATTGTCCGGTCTTTGTGCAGCTTCGTCCACCGTTGTCATAGCGACAGTTAACATTGAATGTCCCAACGAGAGAGTGGAAAATGGGTAGCAGGGAACAACATCCTCAAATAGGAATATAAGCGTGTATATTAATATTATATTACTGTAAACGCGAGAAAATGTTATATTATGGCACGTGGAGTACCGATCTCACGACATTAGCTATGCTAGCGAACTAGCCATGTTCGCTTCATTCATTCAATTGTTTAGAATGCTTGACGGCGGTTATGTCCAAATTAAGGCACACTGTTGGACGAAGGTAGAGTTTGCCTGCTGATACGCCCAAAAACATAACTCAAAAGTGGGAACACGAAGCTCACCTGCAGGGTTCAAGAGATCAAAGCGTGAGTGTGCGGCGGATCTTTCAGTCGGGTGTGCAGGATAAATGTATCCGGAGAGAAACTCGTGTTGCGTTTCTTTGCGGAAATGGAAGTAATGGTTGACTGCCCCCTAGCGGCTTACCCAGCGACAAAACTGAAGCAATCGTGTGTACAAATACCTCTACTACATAGTCCTGTTATAGTCAATCCATCCCCTTTAAGCATGTAGGGTTTACTCATTTTAGATGACTACAATCACATTGCTTGTACTAATTTCGTAGGGAGGAAAAAAAAAAAAGCTGTTTCCGCCCGGTCTCGAACCGGGGACCTTTCGCGTGTTAGGCGAACGTGATAACCACTACACTACGGAAACCTCTGACACACTTTTCCGTATAACTTAACTTAGAATTATTTCTCTATCTGGCGAAACGGTGCAACGTATACACAGAGCTTCCACTGGAATGAATATTTTCTATTTACGCTTGACGTATTGTAAAACTGTTCAGTAAGATGCTCCTCCTGCTCTCAGGCTGCATTTAAGACTTCAATTGCGGTCCCTTGAAAGTTTAATGACTGCGTTTGACACGCTTCTCCTACTTCCTTTTGAGCTGTGATTCTCAACCAGTGCGCCGTGAGCGATCTTCAGGGGTGTCGAGGTAGATTATAAAATAATAATTCAAACAAAAGATGAGCAAAGAGCCAAAGGTGTGATTTGTTCAAGATCATTTTAATGATAGTCTAATTTCAGATCAAACAGACTGTTTTAACATGCAGTATATGAGAAAAGTCCATCCATCCATCTTATATCTAAGATGTGATGAAACAACTGTACAAAACAATAGCAGAAACCAGAGTAACACCACAAACCTTTGCAAAATACATCCATCCATTCTCAGCACTTATCCCGGTGAGGGTCCTTGGGTGCTGGAGCCTATCGCAACCGACTTCAGGCAAAAGGCAAAAAAAAAAAAAAAATAATACCCTACACTGGTCACCAGTCAGTTGTAGGCCTTATAGAGACATGGACAACAATTTCCACTCACATTCGCACAGTCACTAAGTGAGAACTGATCGTGTGCTGCCTGTGCCAAAGTCAGGCAAGGGAACCACTGCATCAGTCACCCCTTCATAATATCTTTGTTGAAAAAAAAAAAAAACATCTTGTATTAATGGCGTATGCAAATGAATTTCCATCAAGTACAGTTTCTCATGTAAATACAGAGGTATACAGCACACTCATGCACTTTGTTCGCATGATTGCACAAATCCACACTGCTACAGAATACAGTATTCATCTTCATTAACAATACAGTTTCCCCAACTACCCAAATAAGTATATACCTTTGAAATTCATGAGAGACAGTCAAATTACACTTGTCTCAGAATTTAGAACTTAATTGTACAATATTGGACTGTGTTCTTATCAGAGCTGAATGAGAGTGATGGATGACTCGTACCAGACCCAAAAGCCAGGATAGACAGCCTCACTAAATGAGGCCTTAAAGCGGTGAATTAGAGACATTGTTTCCCCAAGAGAGTAAAAAGAGAGGGTTCCCCCAGCGTGGTCCAGGAAGACCCCAATTCGAGAAGAGTATGGTGCGTTGACCTCTATCTGGTCCTTGTTGTGGCGTGCAGAATAGCTGGAGTCAGAGCAGAACAGGCTCCACGATTTACGATTGTAGCCGATGCGGCAGCTGTCTCCGTAACCCGTCCTCTTGATGCCTCTGTAGGTGACACCCATGGCAGCCCCCTCCCCACTCCAGTCAACCTCCCAGTAGTAGGCACCACCGGAGAGGGCCTCTATACACAGAACCTGGGGCAAGGAGTCAAACCTGGCGGCACTGTCACTGTAAGACTGGGGGTCTCTCTTGAGGGCTGCTTTCCTGTTGCTTCGAGAGAGGTGGAGCTGTCGGTAGGCTGTGTTTGGGTCCAGAGTGAGTTGGCAAGCATCTAGGAGGGAGACATGAGATATGGATTTTAGAAGATTAGTAATTTACATATGAATAATAATATTCCGTCATTTTTGGTTGGCTTGGGCACATTCAGAGCATTTATTGGGGTATGTCAAGTGACTCGGCGTTGGTTTTAAAAAAAAAAAAAATCCTAAATCATTCTGAGCGGAGAAAGTGAGCAGCTATGCACAAAGCTCTGTCTCATCAGGGTAAATGTGGATGTGGATTAAGGGGGAAAAGTGCGAGACCCTCTGGCTTTACACATCAAACAAATGAGAATTGTTCCAGGGGTTAGATGTCACCTGCCTGCTATGTCTACCTCTCTCTCTCTCTCTCTCTCTCTCTCTCTATCTTTCTATCTCTCTCTCTCTCTCCCTCTGTAGATCACAGTTGGTGGGACACCCGACTGCCCCTGCTAGTTCTGCCCGGCTTATTATCTGGAATGCCAGAGGTATCAACACTGCATGTAAACAGAAATCTCAGGGATGTTGAATTATAATGCTCATGTTGGGATGTACAAGTAACAAGCGTTCCAGATTTTTTTTCCAGCTTTTTTAATTCTTGTCCGACTAACTTCTCAACATCAAATATAACAAAATTGCTTTTTTTCCTTTCTTATGTTTTTTTTTTTTTTTACTGTGATACTGTGGGACAAATATGTCCTACAAAGCATTGTTGAGTTTGTGGTCAGCCACAGGGTCTGACAAAAGAGCTAAACAGCACCTAACGCAACATAAGCGCTGAAATGAGTGAAGAGGGGGGAAAAAAAACAGGAATCAACGGAAGCAAATCAGCTGACACTCACATTTCAGGAAGTCATCCCTGTGCTGTGGTTCCTGGATATGCACAGATCTGTACATGGGAGCGTCATCTGCTATGGAATCAAAAACATCAACAAAAATGTCCTTGTTACAACATGGTGCATGATTAGACATTGGTTATTTTTAAGGTGCCGTTAAGGTAGATTAACAAAGCATGATGTGGATACTTCTGCAAGTTGTTGTAATATTTGCAGTCAATGCAAATAATATGACTGCATTCAAAGGGCAGGGGGGTTGTTCACGTAAACTCAATCACGTCATACTCAAAGTAAACATTTTTGAACAAGTGTTTAACGAATGAACTCATACTACACATTAACAATATACAGCAGCATTGGGAAATAACCTTTGTAGAAGACAGATTAGTATAAATATAAGTGACTGTTTCAGGGCAAGTGATACAAAATTCACCCAAAGGGTCCAATTCAATTGTATTTTTTTTTTATCAATTTAACTTTTATTTATCCAGGAAAGGCAATTGAGGACAGATGCTCATTTTCAATGTTAACCTGTCTGCAGATAGCGGAGTAAAACAAAGCAAAGCAAAAGCATATACATATCAATACCATGAAACAAATAATTACATATACAACAAGCTGAACAATCTGATGTAGGTTCATATTTATCTAAGCGTATGATCAATAAAAGGTTTATAACGGGCAGAAAACTGTTGCAGTGATGATGTACACTTATCGTGCCTCACTAACCTAATGAGCACCATCGCAGTTGATGGTGATAACATGGTTTAGTGTTTGAGTCTTTTAAATCAATACGGTAGACCCCCGGTATTCTCAGGGAATATGGACTGAGCCCAACCTCAAATCGCAAAAATCTGCAGAGAACTGATACCCATTACTATTGCATTGACATACGAAATACTGTATTAGCTGTCCAGCTAAGAAAGAATTAGTGATAGCAATAGTTGGAGTCTGAAATGGATTATTTCTGACTGCATTATTTTCAATGGGAAAACTGTTTCAAAATATAAAGCGGAGCTTCCCTAATTCGCTTTTTCCATTGCACGTGCAGTACTAATCACTCAGTCGATTACCCACGTGAAATCCATACAGAGTTCAAAATAAGGCTTTCACTTCACTCACCTTTTAATGCGCGCTTCCTTTTGGAATCCTCCAGTTGACAAAAGGTCATTTTGTTAACTGTAAACAGATATGTATTACCGTGGTGATAAAATACCAGCGGATTGGAATACAGCCATACACGGTACAGTAATATTAACAATGCTTGGGTTGCAATCACGGCATAATTGCCGCCATTTCTACAGACAAGCTAGGCGTTGCAGACGACATCACCATGCCAACGTCCACAGAACCATGTGTAAGCGGCGAGCGGCGGATGTTTTCTGCCCACTTTAATTCACTCGATGATGTCGCCAAAGCTAGATATGTACAGAAGATCAAACTCTGTGACCATATCGATCCGTATACTCTACACAATGACGTACTTTCAAAGGATCTGAAAGACTTCCCTGAAGTACAATATCCGGACACTAGAAATACACATGCTTACTGCTTACAAAATAATCAGAACTGACTTTCAAATAACCATTTGCCGCGTGTACTCGAGCTAAGTTCAGACCTTCACGTCGTACATTTGCAAGCCACATTTGTTGCAGTTTTTTCGATAACGCCATTGTATCTTCTCTTTCATGCAATCTAATCTTTGCAACACGGAAAGATTGCTTCCCAATGTCTCTGTTTCCGCGATTTCCACATCCGTAGACGCAACAAAAATCTGGCATGATGACGATGGTTAGCTGACTGCTTGTCTGCAGCAATGGCGGTCAAGTACCCGGATGAAGAAGCGTGACATCACGTGCAACCCAGCCATAAGTTAACCACTTACCCGTCTTGGCTACTTTAACTAGTTCATCATTGCTAAATTCGTTCATGTGCTGTTTCATCTCGGACACGGCCTTCGTAACTGGGCCGAACGTGAAGTAAGGGTTCACGGTGACCGTGGGCAGCTCCTCAGCCTCAGTCTGGGCTATCAGCATGTGGTAGCTCTGATAAAGAAACGAGAAAAATAAAGGAAAATAAGAGTAAGTTGTTGCATTTGACTACAGATAAGTACAAAAAAAAGCATAAAAGAGTGTACTATCAAGAGAATTTGACATGTTCGGAGGCTGTGTTACCTGAATGAAGTGGATGTGGTCCTCTGTGCGGGACAGTTGAGTGATCTCATTGTCTCTCCTCTTCAGGTCAGCGATCTCGTGGGTCAGACGCTCCATGTGACCCTCGGCATTGTTGAGTGCTGCCCGCTTATTGGTGGAGATCATCTTGGCCATCTCTTGCTGCATTCTCTCAATGGAGCGTATCATGTCGGCAAACATCTTCTCACATTCCTGCATTGCTCTCTGGGCTGAATTCTGCACAGGAAACAGGAGGCAGACCATAAATCAAGTGAGTGTCACGTCTTTTTTTTTTTTTTCTTCTATAAGCATCCTGACCAAAGCTTTCATCACTCTCAGCATGAAGGAATGTCAAGTGTGGAGGTACTTGATTTAACATCCAATTCAATCTGGAATTGGTGGGCCTGGTTTTATAATCCTGATGGATGACTTGTGCAAACCTTGAGTGTTTCTACTGCTTGTTTCAGTTCCTCCATCTGTTTGACTCGATCATGAATCCTCTCCTGGATCTCAGCCTGGGTGGCACCTAGGCGTTGCTGTGGAGACAACAATGTAAGGCGTCAATTGGATTAACATATCAGCGACTGTCAGGAAAGCACTGTTCAGTTTCGGAATGGGAGAAAAAAATAGCAGGTCTCAAAAAGGCTCCTATTTTGATTATTTTTTTCGCCCTACTGGGTTGCACTACAGTATTCCAATCGGTCACCTAATTGCATACCTGTTCGTCCGCCCTCTCTTGCTCTGCAGACACCATGTCGTGGCCTTTGTGCTCTTTCACCGTACACAGCACGCAGATACACATCTGGTCAGTGCGACAGAACAGCTCCAGACCCTTCTGATGCTGGGGACAGATCTGCCGGTCCAGGTGGCCGATTTCATCCACCAGTTTGTGCCGTTTAAAAGTCGCCGACTCATAATGGGGCTTGAGATGCCTCTCGCAATAGGAGGCCAGGCACATCAAGCACGTCTTGATGGCTTTGTTCTTCTTGCCCACACAGATGTCGCAGCCCACATCCTGCGGGCCGGCGATGTTGTAGTCAGGGGACGGAGGTGGAGGCGGGAAGGCGTCTGAGTTGCGTGTTAGGGTAGAGTTCCGAGAGCTTCCAATGCGTCTCGGTGTGGGCCTCTTGTTGTAGGTGACCCGGCACTGAGGGCACAAGTATGTGCCCGTGTGGTCTGCATGGTCCCAGTAGGTCTTCAGGCAAATGGAGCAGAAAATGTGCCCACATGGAATTGATACCGGATCCCTGAGGTATTCCTTACACAGGTGGCAGTTGTCCTGCTCATATGCCATGACGTTCAATTTGTTTGCCCTCAAACGCAGCAGTGATGCCGTGACAATCAGTGACTTGTTTCAGTACAGGAGCACAATGATCCCACAGGTACTACTGGCGTGGAGTTATATGGAGTAAACAGAGGGAGAGGCTAAACTGGTTAAGCCGAAACCAGTAAAACAAGGGCGGGGCAAGGCAAGGGCACAGTCAATGTCTTCATCAGTTAGAGTGTGCTAAGGGAATGAATAAAATGTGAGATGATGTGGCCATTGAGTAATCAGTTCATCATTTCTTTGAATGGAATTGCATGTAGACACTTCAAAAATAACAAGAAATTCTAAACCGGATCTCGATGGAAATGAGTAGTAGCGGTACATCTTGGTTTTGCATTTGCATGATTAAAGAACAAAGACAATGAACCCCGTTGAAACATTTCAGGTGTGTCGCGGTTACTAATACTGAGTGAGACATCATGTCATGATAGCCATTCAAGTCATAGTGCACCACTAAACAGATTATTGTCCACACGCCTCTTTTTCGGATCAGCTGCCGTGTCTCATCAATTCTATCAAAATTGATCGTGCTCCTCCATTGATGCACAAATAATTGTTTTGATTTGGTCTTGTCATAGGTTAAACCAGGAATATTTCAACCACGACCTATCCTACTCAGTTAAGAGTTGAATTTTTTTTGCACTGAAGTAAGACTCATTTCCGATGAGGTTTAACATGCAGGTTATGTAAGTCAGTAATGAGACTTTGTTACTCCAGAAACTGTTGCAATTAGAGGAATGTTTTCTCTTCTGAGTAAAAAAAAAAATACCTTCCACTGAATGTTTCAATTTACAGTCAACACACACAAACACAGTCAAGATGGAGTTTCAGGCTTGTTGGAATGGAGTGGAATGCAACTACACTTGATAGCCCAGATAACAGCAGTGCAAAGAGATTCCATTGTTAAAGAGCCAAGATGGCCCCTGCAGAGTGGGCCATTGACAGGTCTGTCGTCCATCAACAGCAGCTGATATGCAAGAATAAATAGATATCATACCTGTATACCAAAAAAGAAAGGTAAACTGTGTATTAAAGTGATCCAAAAGGAACTAACCCACAACAACAAACATAAACATGCAGAGTACAATACAGCAGTGATTGAAATAATTTTAATTATTTTCCCATCACACGTTAACATACATTTGCCTGGTTAGGAATGCTGCAAAATTTGTCCAAGCGTCACCTGAGCTCATATGATAAATGTGGTTTTTAAAAAATCCTACTGAAATAAACATTGATTTAAATTCTTAAGAACCACAATCCACCTCGAGTTTCAAAATGTTTCCGTCTTTAGCTGAAAAATGACACTGTGGAGGTTTTGATATGGAAAACTGCTCTGTACTTTGTTCCGCCAACATAAATCACCTCGGTTTGAACCATACATTCGGACTTTGCTTCCATAAAATAAAAATACCGTGATTTTATGGAGAAGAGGAATCTATTGGCCAACAATCATTGCACTTCACTGCACAGGATGAGCTCTGAACTGTCTGTTTTGGGATTGGTTCCAATAAAATTACACTTTCCAGTCCAACTCTAACATACAGAAAGTTTTTGTTTTGTTTTTTTCCATGAGTTTGGATCTAAGAATGTGTCTGCACAAAATATTAGGGCAACACTAAAATTATGAAAAATAAAACAAAAGATGGAAAGTTAGTAGGATGACCAAATGTTTTTTTTTTTTGTTATATTACTGCAAAATGTAATGTTCGAGAGATTAAGTTGGAAAAACACAAATAAAGTCAATTTCTGTTTAGATAAACAGTCAGGATATAAAAAAAAAAAAAATGTTCTTATAATATACTGTACTTGTGAGTGCGGCTGTCTGTCTCTATGTGGCCTGCGATTGGCTGGCAACCAGTTCAGGGTGGACCCCGCCTCCTTCCCGTTGACAGCTGGGATAGGCTCCAGCACTCCCCGCAACCCATGTGAGGATAAGCGGTTAAGAAAATGGATGGATGGATACTGTAGCAATAAGAAGATTATTATCATTCATTGTAATTTTTAATGATTGAATGTCAAAATTCAAAAGCAAATGCAACTTTTTTTAATTTCCATTGGGTAATATCTTTATCAAATATTTTTAAAACCCTTCTGGTTGACGACACACACACATACGGACAAAAGCATTTTCTCTCGTTGTTGTTTCTTAGGAACAGATACAAAACGTCGCTGATACTGAGTCAAAACATTACCTATTTCTTTGCTATACAAAGCAGCCTCTGAACAATATCCTTAATTATCATAACCTTAATTCAGGTACATGTTATTAGTGCGATAGATGTAGATATATTTAGAGAGCAAAGTCTCATTTGGCCTGTGTGATGTTCAGCAGTCTTCACTTTGGTTACTTCGCAGAAATCAGTGTAGAGTTTGCACCATCACGTGTTTCCAATGGCGTCTTCCTGTTTTTATCACACACCCTCCGTGAGCTCAGACTTGGTTTCCTTCGATGAAGATGTCATGTGTGCTGCATGCACTCACCCTGCAGAGTGCATACGGCCAAGCTATCGCACGGGTGGCCGACCTTTCACCTCGAACGTGGTTTGAACTATGGATGACTGGAGTTTCTGTTCTAAAACAGAACTCCTCAGTTCACAATACGCACTTCACTATTTTCAGACTTCTGTCATTAACGATACCTATTAGAAAGTCATCTAAGGCAAACATACTCATGTTTCATAGAGTACAACAAAAACTTTGTAGCCGCTACATTTTCTTTTTTCAATATCAGTAGTGTGTTAAATGCAACAACTCCAGGTGGTTAATCTGTAATCACAGGGTGCACCTACTACACTGGAGGAAGGAAGGGGAAAAAACTGGCTTATCACAACCTGACCTAATATGGTGAAGTAATATGTATGAAGTCATGCAGGATATGGAGTGAAGAGAGGACGGATACGGTACTTGTAATAGTTTTAAATGCATTTATTTTATTTCAAGCTCTACTGGGGAATGTGAAGATTACTGTTGAACTTCAGAGACATTTAGTGTTGTCAAGGACGGAGTGGACATAAAAATACTTGAATGAGGACCTCGTGAAGTAAGAAGCCACTCGTCCTAGTCCGATTGAAATGCTAATGAGGGTTAATGATGTCAGCGTACGCTTCGTGTTGATGCTTTCTAGTGGCTGCTTTGAACAATGGAGTAGGCAACTTTCCACATGATGTAACACACAAGTATGTCAAACATCTACACACGCCTGCATCTTGCCGTAATGTTCTGTTTGCGCATGGCTGCATGTGTGTCTACATCTGCTGAACAAACAGATGCTATCCACGTTACTGCAGTTCCATGTTGACCTCCAGGAATTCATTGGACTGGTTTGACGGGTCACAATATAAAAAGTATAACTCTGATCAAAGGCGTATAGAAAGGGATGTTTTCCTGAAAATGCTCCAGCTTCCAACGTCAGTGTTTGTTTATTGGGTGGTCCCTTAAATTCCAACAGTACCTAACCCTCCATTTGTGTTTGTGGGACTGTAACCGGTTTAAGACAATGGCGATTCTGTCTGACAACAATAGGTGGAAATACATCTGTTGAGAAGTGCGCGCAATTCATCCCCAGATGAGCCACAGGAGGAATTGGAAGCTAGCTGTGGTGGAAAGAGAGGCGTTTTGTTGTGCATTTTTTTCTCGTTTTAAGCTTTTCACATTTCATTCATTCTCCTTCACTCTTTTACTTTCCTGTCTTTCCGGCCTACATGGCTCTCTTTCGCTCCCTCCCGCGCTCTTTCTCTCCACCCTTGCTCAACCTGCTTATCTGAGCAGGGCAGGGCTCCCTCCCACACTCACAGTGCAGGAGGCGGGCCTTGTCTGCTTTCAATCAATAACCTCTGGAATTCAGAAATACAAGTAGGTCCTGTCTCTGGCAGGCTGTACCACACTCACTCAGGAGGGCGGGCTTCCACGCAGACTGAACTAAGCGCTTTTCGCTCCCTGGCATTTTTTTTCTCTACTTCCCCAGGTCTGAAAGCGTTTGTGTGCCCACTACAATGGCTGATCACACGTCTCCAGACTACTTCAGCTGCACCCTGTGTGTGAACCTTCTGAGGGACCCTGTGGCTATTCCTTGTGGCCACAGTTTCTGTATGGACTGCATCAGCGGCTACTGGAATGAAGCGGACTACACGGGGATTTACATTTGCCCCCAGTGCAAGATCACATTCACCCAGAGGCCTGTGCTGCGGCCCAACGCGACACTCAGCATGGTGGCCGAGAAGATCAAGAAGAGTGGTCTGAGCCTTAATGTCCACATGCCCCAAGGGAATGGCTATGCCGGCCCAAGTGACGTCCCTTGTGACTTCTGCTCTGGGAAGAAACTCAAGGCAGTCAAGTCCTGCCTGAACTGTTTGGCATCCTATTGTGAGAAACACCTGAAGCCACATTATGAGTCAGCCACGTTCAAAAGGCACAAGTTGGTGGACGAGTTGGGAAACCTGGACAGGAAGATCTGCCCGCAGCACCAGAAGTCCTTGGAGCTCTTCTGTCGAACCGACCAGATGTGTATTTGTGCCATCTGCACAGTCAGTGAGCACAAAGGCCATGACATAGTCTCCGCTGAGGCCGAGAGGAGTGAAAAACAGGTAAGATAACAAGGAGAATCACTTACTGTGTTGGTGAAGCTTACCAATACTCCATCTACCTGTTAGATCACTTTCAAATAGCCCCAGAGAACAAAAGTGTGTACCTTTGTCACAGTGTAAATGTTGTATGACCAAAAAGAGAACATACTCCACAACATGTCGTCTCCATGGAGAGTATTTGGCTGTATTCCCCAACACAACTGTCGCACGTACTTTGCCCTGTTTTTCCAATGCTATCAGCTACCTTGGCAGGCATTGACCGCCAAAACAAATGCGGCTCACCGATTAGCTGTGTGGAGGGCGGGGGAGTGTCTTGCTTATCACCACCGAAAGTTGCTTTGAGAGAATGTGGTGTTCCATCTGTGAGATGGATACACAGAAACGGTCTTCCTGTGCCATTTCCCACCTGTGGGAGGAGGCCTGGAGTGATACTGGAATGTCAGGGAGTCAAAGCTTTCAGCCGCTGAGGATCATGAATGAGAGCCAAAAACAATCAAAGCACTCGAGTGCTGTGAGAAAACACAGCCGGTCAACAGATTGTGTAGTGCATAACTCCACATTGTTGATTGTACTTTGTGCCCTCGCTCTTCCTCTCTACAGAGTCTGGTATCTCTAATCAGGACATTTACAATCAGAGTTTCACAAATCTCACACCATCTCCTCCTGTATCCCCTCCCCCTTGCACGCTCACCCCTGCCAGATTCCCTACATTCCACCAGCTTATCTTGAAGAATGGCTTGGTGGGTAGGAGAATAAAGTTGAATTAGAAAAGCCCTCTATTCTGCATGTCAGTGCGACATGCACCTTGAAACATCTCTTTAAAAAGTCAGTCAGCGGTGGATTCACATTCCTGACATGGGCAGGATTCCATGACAGACCCCCTGTCTGAGATCAAACCGAGCCTGTACTGAGAAATCTCTTTGAATAGGCTTTATTAGACATGCTGAGTTGGCTGTCTGGACTTAAGCCTTGAAATATGAACTTGTAATTCCTCAAAAACAACAATCAAACCGAGAGGACATTGACTTGGAGATTTGGAGAAATGCAATGTTTATGATGGACTATGATGAAAAAAAATTCTTTATTACAGAAACTCTTGGGAATCTCCACAGCCGAGATTAGACAAAAATGTCAAGAGCGGGTGAAAGAGCTGGAAGAGTTGAAGACTGCAGTGGATTCACTAAAGGTAAGGCCAAACTGTTGAACCCCAAGTTGAACACCCATATTCATCAATGATCCATTTCACTTGTCCTTACTAGGGTCGCGGGATATCAGGAACATATCCTAGTTGAGAGGATGCGTACACCCTGGAATGGTCAAAGACTCAGGGTGAACAATCCTAATAAAAAAATAATGAACTGGTTAAAATATGCACACCTTGGAGGTCAAATAGCCTTCATTTTACATTTGTATATCAATTATGAACATTATTAAACAGTTGAACAGCCTACACTGCAAAGAACTGATTTGTTATTTCATTAACAACAGGAAAAATGGTTTGGATATACAGCCAAATTGGAGCTGGATCAGTGATAAAGTGTTGAGCCTCAAAATTTCCACTGAAATCATCTTCAAATATCACAATGCTCAAGATAAAGTGGTCATTCCTCCAGTCAAACACTCTTTGGATTCTCATGCAGAACTCAGCCCAGCGAGCCATGGTGGAAAGTCAGAAGATGTTTGAGGACATGATTCGTTCCATTGAGAGGATGAGGTCAGAGGTGACCAAGCTGATTGGGATCAATGAGAAGGCTGCATTCAACCAAGCCGAGGCTTTGATCGAGCGTCTGGAACAGGAGATAGACGAACTGAAGAAAAAGGAGTCAGGCTTGAAGCAGCTTTACAGCACAGACGACCACATCCACTTTTTGCAGGTATCCTACTGCACAGACACACGAATGAATCCAAAAGCACTCAACACTTGAGGGTGTGGATTTAATAAGATGACTTGATATTGAAATGACGCAGGTACACGCTGCATTACATCATTTGTCAATCCATTTCATGTCTTTACATATGGAACGATGTATGCATTTTCGTACAGGGCAGATTCATTACAGGGACTTTTTCTCCAAACTTGCTTCCCTCAGAACTTCAACTACCTGTGCACCCCCACCGATGATGGCTTCATACCAAAGGTGACCGTAAACCCAGTCTTTTCCTTTGGGGCCGTCAGGAAAGCTGTAGCTGAGATCAAGGAACGGCTGGAAGAATTTGGCAGGGAAGAGCTCTTGAAGATTTCCAAGACAGGTTTGTTTGAGACTAGCTGCGGAGGTGCACCAACCTTTCCTAATGAACGCAGAGAAATATGAATAAATGTTCTGTGCCTTACAGTAAATGATGTTCCGGTATATACCACAGAAAGTAGAACACTGGACAGAAGGAGCAGAGGTACTACCATACATGTATGGAGTTAAACAACAAAAACAGATGAGATGGGGGGTGTTTTTTTAATGCTGTTAAATTTGCAGGTAGAGAGCACAACATGACAACAGTGGACAGCCCTCCTACTACCCCAGAGCCGAGGAGCAGAGCAGATTTTATCAAATGTAAGTACTCAAAGTATCTAGTTAAAGGAGACGTAGATATGCTGTGTATATGGCTTCAAAATGGCTCCGGAACCTCGCTCAGCCTTGCCAGTCCTATCATCAGCGAAGAAACTCATGGGGGTGGAAGTTGTAAATTAGACCTGTGCACTGTTATAACAGTGGAGAATGCAGGACAGCCATCCCAAACGAGCTGAAGCTGATATAGCTGCAAAGGGTCAATTGACATCACATTAAATACTGTGGATTAAGTGTGGCATGTCACCTAAATTCATAGACACGTCAAAGGAGATGAGCGAATACTTTTGGGTAGACAGTATAAAGTATGTCTCCTTTTAACACTATTTGATCCTACTTAAATGTACTGCTGTTTCAGTTAGAAAATAACAGTTTGTTGCTTCTCGTGATTCAGACTTCTGCCACCTGAAGTTGGATCCGATCACAGCCTACAAAGAGCTGCACATCTCTGAGCACAGCAGAAAAGTCATCCGCACCAGGGACCTGCAGCCCTATGGAGACAACCCAGAGAGGTTTGACAGTTTTGCCCAGGTTCTGTGCCGGGAGGGTCTGTCCGGAGGTCGCTTTTACTGGGAGATCGAGTGGAGCGGGGAGTTCTCCATCGGGGTGGCCTACAGGGGGATCAGCCGGAAGGGCAAAGGCTCATTGTGTCTGCTGGGCTACAACGATAAATCCTGGAGTCTCCTTTGCTCTGACACAGGCTACTCGGCCTGGCACAACAGGGTTGATAAAGGAGTCAGCGGGCCTCACTCTCCGAGAATAGGCGTGTACTTGGACCACAGCGCAGGCATCCTTGCATTTTACAGCATTGGGAGCAGCATGACGCTGCTGCACAGGTTTGAGACCACATTCACTGAACCCCTGTACCCAGGCTTTGGAGTTGGGACCTCAGTCAAAATCTGCAACATCAAGTGAACCTTATTATTACATATTTGAGCCAACACTTACATTTTCAGAAGGTTTTTTTTTTATTGTCTTTGGAATATATATATTTTTGCATAACTTTGTAATGTATGTTACACTCTTTAATGCTCTTTGTTTTCCACACAACCACATAAACCATCACATATTGTATTTCACTTTTTTTTTCAAATTACTGTAACCTTTTTCAAGATCCATGCCAGAAATGGCTTTTAAATGCAGTAAGCTTGTTAACACCTCTAGTTACAGTGCACATCTCATAATGTTTTATATTTAACTTGTCAGAAAGGTGTGACAAATGTTCATTTATAATGAAATCGATAACTGGATGCATTGCTGTTTTTTTATTCTTTGTAACTATGATTTCAACCAACTGTAGAACTGTATATCACGTCCTTCTCTTCACCGCTTAACAGTTCAGTTAACGCTTATTTAAGATTTTGCATGTTTACTAACATACTGTTTTAGTGCCTGTAGAAGTCAAATATCCATGTAAACAGAGTGCTGGCGGTGAATGAGTTAATTGAAACCCCTGAATATAATGGTTACCGAGGACAGTCCTTTTCGGGGGAAATTTATAGTTTTGAATAAAGAGCTAAATTAAAAGGTTTTCTTGATTTTCACTACGGTAACAGTGACGTAAGTACACCACAGGTCCTCGCCAACTAAGGTGTGGCACCCACCAAATGTACCTCGACCTCCCTCTGCTGGGTGATGACGAGCAATAAAAGGCAGAAATGAAGTGGTTTCTTGAGTATTTAATACAGCGAGGATGACGACATTTTTGCGCGCATACAAGTGGTTTTAAGAAGTATCGTCTTGAAATAGATTTGCACTGCAAATGGACATGATTTACTAATGTAGTGGAGTTAAAATCCATCTATTCATCCATTTTCTTTGCTGCTTATCCTCACGAGGGTCACGGGGAGTGCAAGAGGCTATCCCAGCTGTCAACGGGCAGGAGGCAGGGTACACCCTGAACTGGTTTCTAGCCAATCGCAGGGCACATGGAGACAAACAGCCGCACTCACAATCACACCTCGGGGCAATTTAGAATGTCCAATTAAAGTTGCATGTTTTTGGGATGTGGGAGAAAACCCACGCAGGCACAGGGAGAACATGCGAACTCCACACAGGCGTGTCCGGGATTGAACCTGGGACCTCAAAACTGAGGCCAACTTTTTACCAGCTGGTTCACCGTGCCACATAGGGTTAAAATACTGAATAAAAATGCATTCATCACTATCTTTACTTTCAGATTTCATGTTATGGATAATCTGCTTTTGGGTAAAAATAAAAAAAAAAATGTAATGTTGGGCAGCACGGCGGCCTCACAGTTTGAGGTCCCGGGTTCACTCCTGGCCCCACCTGCGTGGAATTTGCCTGATTGGTGAGACGGCTGGAAATTCCCATAATGTTCATACTTGTGTATAATTAAACTTCTGGCTTCAACGGTATCTGGGAGACATCAAAAGCCATCTAGTTCACATTAATATCTTGAATACTTATAAAGTTGGGAAGTCAAATGCCTACCAAAGAGTTGCAACAAAAAAAAAAACTTTCCATTAAAGAAAACATGAGCAACAACATTTGTAATAATAGACATCTGTTTATTGTTCCCAGACATTTTGCAGGATGTAGCGCACACAACGCTCAAGAGGAAAAGAAAAATGATCACAGTCCAAAGGTTCAGACAGCATAGCCAATAATTCCTCCCTTTCCAATACACTCTCCAATGTAAAACCACATCAGGACTTCAGTAGCCACCAGACCATTCCTCAAAGCATCCTGTAGAGGGAAAAACATCCAGGTTAATAATGAAACACCGAGCTTTCAATGAAGCATAAGGGGATGGAACACAATGGTTTCAAAGTAAATAACAGATCTTCTCACTTTTTTTTTTTTTGAAGCCTAAACCTTTTTCCACAAAACTCACTGTAAATTGATTGTTTCAAAAATGAACTGCGAGAAAGGATTATTTTTAACAATTGAAAACAATTGTCCATGCGAGGGAAGCGGTCAACAAATCCATTTAAAGTAATAGTTTGACACATTTCAGTCATGCAGACTTGAATGGAAGTCTACCACGTTTTTACCATACTGGGAGATATTATCCATAATGGTAGCTAACCGTTTCTGGTGGGCTGCAGTAATTGTCAAAATTCCTCTAAGTAATAATAAGAGTGAATATAGTCACAATATAGCCCTTTTTCAAAGAGAAGGGTATTTTTTTCCCCCACCAAAAGAATGAAACTGAGCAAAAGTGGCCTGCATGGCGGAATTCCAAGATGAAAACCACTGCTGACCAAAAACATCAAGACCTCTTGATGATGCCCAAGATATTTGTGAAAATACTCTGTGGTCTGATGAGAAAAAAAAAAAGTTGCATTTTTTTGGAACTCTTTTTAGCAAACTTTGTTTGCTAAACTAGTTGCTAACTTGGTTTTGAATTGTGGTGTACTATGCGTTTGCACACTATCCTAAAAAACTATCCATCACAAGCTAAGCTTTAAGTGTTCTAAAGAAGCTCTGCATCTAGACGCTTGCGTAGCAGCACTTTGTAAACCAAAGGTGTTAGGTTCTTGATCCAGCCACCCTTTCTTTCTGATTCACTGCCAGAACAACTGGGGGGGATTAGATGTGACATGGTTTTCTGTTTAAAAAAATTATTATTAGTGGCACTTTTGATCCATCTCTACAACATGCCAGCACTACTGTGAGGTTTGATTTCTCATGACCAGTTGTTGACTCTATCACGCTCTTTTGGCCCTTTTTCAGACACATTTCAGCCCATGGGATGTCAAGTGTGGGGGAGAAAAAAAGTCATTTGTATCGCCTTGGAAACTACCTGGGCATGGAGATGTAATTACACTGTTGATTGGCCTCTCCCGGCAGCACGTTATTCAAGCACTCATTTTTTTTAACTTGTTCCTCGAGCTGTGGCCATCTCGCTTTCAGCCCGCGATTAGCTTTTTTCTTTTCACCAGTCCCTCACTCCTAACTTTTTTTCTCAACAGATTCCAGTTTTCAGCTGCATATTTCACTACTTGTACTTTGTAATTTGCAGAATAGGAATTTCTTAAGGGGGGGAATTTGTTTTCAGTCTTCAGTTGTCTTTATAAATTGATCTTTAGCCTAAATGATACATTTTCAGTGTTAATAGAGTAAAGATAGCAGCAGACACTGGGACACAAGCCTACAGCTACCTGCTGTCAGTGTGGGGGGAAAAAAAAACTCATAAAAGTCATAAGTCAGATGATGCAGGGCTGTTCAATAGCATTTTGACTATTACACATGGTTGAAATAAACAGATCAACACCAAACAAATAGTTGTCACATACGTTCAAATTGATCCACACTTCTTAAGAGGTAAAGGAAAGCAGCTCCAAAAGAACAAATTTCTGTCGTCTTGGCACACATGAGAATTGACTTGAACTACAATTTCAAGCAAAAGCACAATTTTATTTCATATTTGAAACCTCTCAACGGGAAGTGCGAATGTGGATTATTGTAGTACCGTCAGGAGGACGCGTGTTTATGTTTGTTTTACTGTTAAAACACACTCGCAAACTAGCGTTCCTTTTATTCCGTTATTTTTGTAGGGCACAGAAAAGCACGTTTTGTGTCTGACTCCACGTTAACGCACCTTCACTGTTGTTTGTCCCAGTCGTCCAGTCTGGAAACCCTTGATGATGTTGGTTGCGCCCTCGATGGCCTTGGGGATCTCGGCTGGACTCGGTGGAACAAGTTCAACACGAGCGTAATGCCAGAAGGTTGCTAGCCGAGGTTTGGAGTAGGTGACAGCGGCTAAGAGACGAGGATTCACATTCGCAAGCACCAAGACAGCTACCGTTAACGCTGAGTTTCCTACAAATGATCGACCAGCAAATATGCATCGAACCGCAGCGTGTAATTTAATTACAAGACTTCTGGAAAAATCGCAATAGGTAAACAACTATATTCGTTTATTCATTGGATGAGTAATCAAGCTAGGTCGTGCTAACACACAAAGTAAAGCAATTAAATAGCACGTCCAAACTAGACACACGTCACTAATCTGGCAAACAACTCACCGCCAACCAAAGTTGGTACTTTAGCGACCAGCTTTTGCACTGCCTGTGCCATTTTAAGACGATGGTCGACACAAACCACTCCACCGTCTTCTACTGAATGTCACCTCCACCTGAAGGACCCTGAGCGAGAGTTCCATGAATTGCCTGTACAAAAATAACTCCGCCATAGCTATAACCGAGCTGCATAAACTGCCTGTCCAAAAATAACCGTCATGTCCTATCTACTTGTGGAATATCGCTATTTCAAAAGAATCCGTATCTTTTGATATATTTCTGATATGAGTGCTTGATTTTGATACCCCGTTCCAATAACACAATGCTTGAATCTATAGTTGTCAATATATTAGGAACATCTGTCAAAAACCTATGATCAGGCAGCAAATTTGACAATTTATTTTAAATCCCCATTTTGACAGCTTTTAGAATAAAACTAGTTTAAGAAATAACTATCCACGTTATTTTCATTAACCGTGTTAAATTAAAAATTACTCAAACTCACTTGTGTATTGAGTGACTTGTGCCCAATGGATAAGATTCCTGTGACGTCACCACCCGTAGACCAATCAGATAAATTAACGATGGGGGAAAAAAAAAACCTTCACCTATTACCTGTGTTCTCTCACCTCTATGACACTCAAGGCATAATTGGAAACCTATCCATTAAAAAAGTACATGAAATCATTAATTTCTTTATAAGCTGTTCCATCGGTCATGACAGCAACATAAAGCTTCTATGGTTGTCTGTGTTTTTTTAAAGCATAAATTGATGCATTTATATTTTTGGTCTGAATAGTAAATTAATCCCAGTCACTAACGTCAAACCCATGTACAAGTCTACTTGGTGGAAATGTTTGTTGTTGTGTACCAGCCATGTTCTAAATTTAAAGATTCCCAGTTCGTGATAATGCTGCACTGTTCACAGGGTGCTAGCCGATCCCAACTGACTTCAGGCAAAAGGGAGACTATACCCCATAAACTGGTCACGAGTCACAGGGCACATGCACAGCTATTCATTCAAACTCACCGTCATTCACTCAAATTCACTGTCACTACGTGGGAGTTGAACCTACAGTGTGTCAGGCAGATACTACAGTAATGGGCAAATCGCAACTCCTAAAAACAACCAATAAATGTGACATTCAGGGAATTTAATCTTTTATTCAATCAGATTTAGCAAGTTATAGATATTGGCTTGAGAGGTTTTAACAATGGAAATCCTAGTTGCTTTAGCACCCACCTCTCAGACGCTGGACAAGATGGACGGTTGACCCTTTCTAGATTTTTTAGTCAAAGGCGGTGGGCCCATCTTATAATTGTTTCCCCAATTATCAACCTCTGCTGAATATGGGGAATACCTTACTTTTCCTGGATTTTGGCTTTGACATTCTAAACCTTAAGGGTCATGGTCTTGCCAGTGAGCGTCTTTCGAAAGTTCTTCACGCCAACTTGAAGACGCAGGACTAGATGAACAGTGTAGTCTTTCTGGATGTTATAGTCAGAAAGGCTGAAACTGTCCTCCATCTGCTTGCCAGCAAAAATAATCCTTTGTTGGTCAGGTCTAATGCCTTCTTTGTGCTGAATTTTGGTCTTGACATTCTTAATTGTATCAGTGGCCTCAACCTCAAGTGTAATGATCTTGCCAGTGAGGGTATTCACAAACATCTGCATGCCACCTCTAAGACGTAGGTCAAGATCAAGGCTAGTTGGCTCATTGATGTTGTAGTCTGAGAGCAGCCAGCTACCTGTGAGCTGTTGGGTGGAATGATCAGCCTTTGTTGGTCAGGAGAAATACCTTCCATGTCATGGAATATGGTTTTGATATTATCATTGGTATCAGTGCCCTGAAACATGACACTGATATTCTTGCGAGTTAGGGTCTTTTTAAAGCTCTGAATGTCACCTGGCTGATGCAGGACAAAATGGAGAGTGGACTCTTTCTGGATGCTGTAGTCAGAGAAGGTATGGCCATCTTCAAGCTGTTTTCCAGTAAAGATCAGACTTTGGGACTTCACATTCTCAACACTGTCACCAATCTCTAACTCCAGGGTGATAGTCTTGCCTGTGAGGCTCTTCACAAAGATCTGCATGCCACCTCTGAGACGCAGAACAAGGTGAAGGGTAGACTCCTTCTGGATGTTGTAGTCTGATAAAGTGCGGCCATTTTCTAGTTGCTTACCAATAAAGACCAATCTCTGCTGATCAGGGGGAATGCCTTCCTTGTCCTGGATTTTGGCCTTCACAGTCTCAACAGTGTCACTGCCCTCAACCTCCAGAGTGATGGTCTTGCCAGTCAGGGTCTTCACAAAGATCTGCATGCCTCCTCTGAGACGCAGGACAAGGTGCAGGGTGGACTCCTTCTGGATGTTGTAGTCAGAGAGGGTGCGGCCATCTTCCAATTGTTTGCCAGCGAAGATCAACCTCTGTTGATCAGGAGGAATGCCTTCCTTGTCTTGGATTTTGGCCTTCACATTCTCAACTGTGTCACTGCCCTCAACCTCCAGAGTGATGGTCTTGCCAGTCAGGGTCTTCACAAAGATCTGCATGCCTCCTCTGAGACGCAGGACAAGGTGCAGGGTGGACTCCTTCTGGATGTTGTAGTCAGAGAGGGTGCGGCCATCTTCCAATTGTTTGCCAGCGAAGATCAACCTCTGTTGATCAGGAGGAATACCTTCCTTGTCTTGGATTTTGGCCTTCACATTCTCAACAGTGTCACTGCCCTCAACCTCAAGAGTGATTGTCTTGCCAGTGAGGGTCTTCACAAAGATTTGCATTCCACCTCGCAGACGTAGGACAAGATGGAGAGTAGACTCTTTCTGAATGCTATAATCAGAAAGAGTGCGGCCATCTTCCAATTGTTTGCCAGCGAAGATCAACCTCTGTTGATCAGGAGGAATGCCTTCCTTGTCTTGGATTTTGGCCTTCACATTCTCAACTGTGTCACTGCCCTCAACCTCAAGAGTGATGGTCTTGCCAGTCAGGGTCTTCACAAAGACCTGGATGCCTCCTCTGAGACGCAGGACAAGGTGCAGGGTGGACTCCTTCTGGATGTTGTAGTCAGAGAGGGTGCGGCCATCTTCCAATTGTTTGCCAGCGAAGATTAACCTCTGTTGATCAGGAGGAATGCCTTCCTTGTCTTGGATTTTGGCCTTCAGATTCTCAACAGCGTCACTGCCCTCAACCTCAAGAGTGATTGTCTTGCCAGTCAGGGTCTTCACAAAGATTTGCATTCCACCTCGCAGACGTAGAACAAGATGGAGAGTAGACTCTTTCTGAATGCTATAATCAGAGAGAGTGCGGCCATCTTCAAGCTGTTTTCCAGCAAAGATGAGCCTCTGCTGATCAGGGGGAATGCCTTCCTTGTCCTGGATTTTGGCTTTGATATCCTCAACAGTATCACTGCCCTCAACCTCAAGGGTAATGGTCTTGCCAGTGAGGGTCTTCACAAAGATCTGCATCCCACCTTGAAGCCGGAGGACAAGATGGAGGGTAGACTCTGTCTGAATGTTGTAGTCAGAGATGGTGTGGCCATCTACCAGCTGTTTGCCAGCAAAAACAAGCCTCTGCTGATCATTGGGAATACCTTCCTTCTCCTGGATTTTGACTTTCACATTTTCTACAGTATCACTAGCCTTAACTTCAATAGCTACAGTTTTACCAGTCAGGGTCTTCACAAAAACCTGCATGCCACCTCGCAGGAACAGAACATTTTGGAGGGTGGACTCCTCCTGAATGTCATAGTCAAAGAGTGTGTGGCCATCGTCCAGTTGTTTGCCAGCAAACATCAGATTTTGCACATGTGGGGGTACACCTTCCCTGTCCTGGATTTTGTTCTTCAAATTTGTAATGGTGTCAGTGACCTCAACCTTGAGAGGAATTGTCTTTCCAGTAATGGTCTTTACAAAGATTTGCATATTTGCACCTGAAAAGAACAAAAACTGTTATTCAAGCACCTTCCCTAAACAAAGCAAAGCACAATTAACAATAACTTTACAGGTAATAATCTCAAAATATGGTTCTCTACCACCAGTGGTACGTGGGCTCCCTTAAGAATCAGATGTGATCCAATCAATGACAGGGGTTGGGGGGTGCTAGTTGAAATGTTCTCGTGATGAAACCAAAGTTAACGGGAAGGGGGGACTGATTGGGGTCGCCAGCAAAAGTATAGCCCAACACCACCAGCAAGCCCGGCAAGGGCAATAGAATGAGGGGAAGAAAGGAGAGCTACAGCATCTACGTGTTCAAAACCAACAAGAACCAGATCAAACGTGCCCTGAGGAAACTGTACGACATCGACATATCCAAAGTCAACATACTACCAGGCCGTATGGCGAGAGGAAGGCGTACGTCCACCTGGTGCCCGACGATATTGGTATCATCTGAAATGGTTGAAGAGACTTGTCGGCTAATAAATATTTACAATAGTGTTCGTCCTATCAATCTGATCATAGTGTACATGTAGTGTGTAATTGTATACGATTGTATAATTAAGTCTGACCGAAAACTTTATTATGTATAATAAGTAAAACACTACATTGCAAGGAAGGTATGTTTTGTTGTATGCCCCCATTCATACACAGGGAAAACCATTGACAGAGGCAAAGAATGTAAATGAATATAGCTTTATGAATAGATGCACTTAATTATGCTGGCGCGTGACTTTAAAGAAAAATGAGGCGTTATATGGTACATAAATCACTTTTTCCCCTTTTATGTTCAGTGAGTCACTTTTGCGCTGACCATTCAAGAAAAATGAATGTATCCAAAGTTGTCTAGTGTATGCGTATATAAAAACATGGGCAAGTACTGTTAACAACGAAGCTACGCATATTTACCCACAACAGTAACTGTCTTTCAATTGCTGCTTTCATATTTGAGACAACTTCTCATTATTGGATCACAGCCATGCCAAGTTATATATCGAGGGTTTTGTTTTTTTTTTTTGGGGGGGGGTTGTTTTTTTTGGAGTGGGATTATAATGTACGTGCAATAAATATGAGCGGAGCGCACTTACAAACAAGAATTGCTGCAATTTGCCCTCACGTAACTCAGTTCGTGCGTTTTCTCTTCCTGACAGTCGGCGACAGCGTCCTTGGTGCGCATGTGTCGGTATTTTATACGTTCGTCACTACAACCGTCACAAAACTTGAACAACAACGAACGGAAGCTTTGGTGTTTGATCCAAGGGCAGTCAAGCGAAAGAGAGAGGCGGCGTCATCTTGTCACGTTGTACGCTCCAGTTATCTTATAATTCATCCATCCGTTTTCTGAGCCGCTTTTCCTCACAAGGGTCACGGGGAGTGCCGGAGCCTATCCCAGCTGTCAACGGGCAGGAGGCGGGGTACACCCTGAACCTGTTGCCAGCCAATCGCAGGGCACAAAGAGACAAACAGCCGCACTCGCAATCACACCGACGGGTGCATGTTTTTGGGATGTGGGTGGTAACCGGAGTGCCCGGGGGAAAAAAAAACCCGCAGGCACAGGGAGAATCTGCAAACTCCACACAGGCGGACCGGGATCGAACCCGGGTGGTCAGAACTGCGAGGCCAACGCTTTCCAGCTGGTGCAACGTGTCTCCCTCGCTTTTTATTCAGTGTCCAATCTAAAACATCTATTAAGGTGCAGTTTGTTCCTTATTGATTGTTCATGCAAGGTTTTTAGTATCGGGTTTATGGTGGTGCCCCTCATGAGGATAAGTGGCACGGGAAAACAATAGCTTCTTATTGATTGATTGGTTGATTGATTTATTGGTTGATTGATTAATTGATTGTGACATTCACAGGACACTGCCTGCCCAATTAAGTTATTATCTATACTTAATTGTGCAAATATCTACTGTTTAAAGAGCCACCCGAGTGCATAAAGAATCCATCGATTACTATATTTCAAGTTATTTACTTGGCAAATTTCTTGAAATGGGCAACTAAACAATTCTGAACTTTCAAATTATTGCCCTGCGTCAACCAAAAGAAAATTAAATGTCATCTAACAACTATCTTGGAGTTGGCTAAGCACAGTCAATATTTAAAAGGAGGGACAAAGGTAAAAATTCTAACTCAATGCTGTTTTTTAATACCAGCCTATTTATAATTGGAGTATTTCCTCACTGCCAAAGTAGAGTAAACTTTTTTTTTTTCGAGTTGTCCCGTTAGGGGTCGCCACAGCGTGTCATCTTTTTCCATCTAAGTCTATCTCGTGCATCCTCTCTTAACACCCACTGTCCTCATGTCCTCCCTCACAACATCCATCAAGTAAAAAAAAAATTTTTATCACAGATGTTGACATCTTCAATGTGATAATATCGGATGTGCCTGACTAACCATCTTTCCACTGCAGGCCACTGATCTACTGGAAGGGTTGTTGGCCTGTTATGAGGTAATATATGAGGATTAGGAGCTTCTGTTATAATGTGGCTGACGACAATATTTTCTAATTTGGATTTTCCATCCAGGTGTGCTCTAGGAGGAGCCTTTGTCAAACTAGTAGCCTTAAAAAATATATCTGGGTGCATTTGATCATGAATTTACGATAAAGGTCTGATAAGTCCAGAATAAACCTGTTGAGTAAAGTTAAGTGGAAGAAGTACTGGTGTGCTCGTATTATGCTCAAGACTACCTGTATTTAAAATACTGTACAGACCAAGCCAAGAGCGAGGAAAGCCGAGAGCATGACAATGCCAAGACTAAAAAAAAAAAAACAATTTTAAACTCCAAAAAAGGTTGAAGAATTCAAGAGCTTTCTGTCATTTAAATTGTCTTTTAAATTTATTAAAGAGCCACAAACAGACTTGCTGTTGTGTAGGAATTAAAACTTTCCAAACTTTCAAACTGGATCTGAAAAAGTACTGCTCACTGGTAGCGTCTCTGATCAGCCATCAATCACAACTCAAAGCTATGAGGTCACGTACATTGCAGAGTAAAGACATTTTAAAATTATTTTCACAGGTTTCCCTTTCTATCTTTCAAAGCAGTAACGCCTTTGTGTTTATCAGAGATGTTGACATCTTCAATGTGATAACATCGGATGTGACTGACCAACCATCTCCACTGCAGGCCACTGATGTACTCGAAGGGCTCTTGGGCCATTATGAGGTAATATATGACGATTAGGAGCTTCTGTTATAATGGATGACTACAATATTTTCTAATCTGGATTTTCCTTTCAGGTGTGCTCTAGGAGGAGCCTTTGTCATGTCCGGGGACATGGATGACTTCAATCAACAGTGCTGCAGTCACGCCAACAAATATCCTGTCATCCAGAATCTACAAAGTGAGCCGATTTACAGATTTAAATCCAGTAGCATTATTATTCATGTTTCATGGTATTTAAATAATTGGGTGTTACTTCCTTGTCAGAAAAACAATACATGATCATTTTGGTAGCTGTGTGTGTGCTAGGTGAATGAATTTAATTGGGGCCATAAAGTTGACTAAAATGCATTATCTAACCTAGCAGTGATATGTACTTTTATGACAGTGGAATTACTGTCCCAAAGTGGGACGAATCATAAAGTGTTTTTTTAATTGTCATCGAGCAAGGCAGGAATCAATTTTCAGTCATGCTTTTTAATCAGCCACTGGTTGCATGCTAATGCAGTTTGCAGATCATATACATTAGTCATTTTTGTGGCTATGTGTGCTGAAGACCATGACAGCACCACACACCAGACTGCATACCATTGAATATCTTAATCAGGTGACTTCGTGAAGGAGGAAAAAAAATCATTTAATCCTGTGCAAACCGGTAGTTTCATTCACTGTTTGACAAACATGTTTGTGTCAGTCCTCTTCTGTAATGCACAAAATATGGGAGGGGAGAAACAAAAAAACAAATGTTGTAATCTTATGAGAATGATGTTTTTCCGGGAAATTACTTAGTCATTGAAATCCAAAAAGAAAAAGGTTCTATCCCTTTCAAAGCCATCATTTAATGAAATCAGATTAATTGTACGTCCTATACATGCTTACCTGTTAGTATCATGAGGATGCAGAAGCTGGGAAGCAATTGCTAATTTTCATTTATTGGGCTTCAACATACAACCAAGACATTCATATTACCCAGAGGGGGCTAAACCCTGTCCCTAAGAAACTGTTTAGTGTCCTCAAATACTAATAGTCTTTGTTACATAAACTGTTCATTTGATCCTTTGTTGCTTTGCAAATAAAGTATTTACTTTTGCACACTGACAGGTGAGACAGGTTATGCGTAGTTATTCCCCTATTATAGCAATATTTTATTGATCTGTTGATCATGGAACTAGCTGGATGTGAAACTACTGCATGGTACCACTCTGCCAACTGCCGTTTCAGATTGGCAAAACATGTAACATTACCATTATTCAGAACAAAAACTGATGTAAGATAGTTATGTAGCCTGTTTGAGATTTGGGAAAACCACATTCTCTTGTTA
The DNA here is from genome assembly GCF_019802595.1 of Syngnathoides biaculeatus. Lineage (NCBI taxonomy): Eukaryota > Metazoa > Chordata > Actinopteri > Syngnathiformes > Syngnathidae > Syngnathoides > Syngnathoides biaculeatus. Next base: position 3,861,042 of record NC_084657.1, on the reverse strand, counting down.
TTCCTAGACAAATGTGCAGTCTTCTCACCCTGACTCAAAATTAGTGCTGATAAATAGTAAAATAAGATTTTGTCCCTCACACCTGTACTGGTGTAGCTATACTGCACACAGTAATTAACTTTGTTAATGATTATCAAATGTATCTTTAAAACATCCCATTAAATACTGGCAAAAAATAATCTGCCGACCGCCAACGTGGAGTCTTGTGTCGATGTCCAAAAGGTGTGTGACATCATAAGAAAACTATGTATTTTTTCTTTTTGGTGCCCTTACCTCCAGAGGTTGAAAAAAAAAAAAAAAGGTTGCAAAGTATGAAATGAAAATGACTTTTCAAATAAGAGATTAAAATGAAAAAGTTGTCAGAAGAAAATAAGTACACAAGTACAGAAACGTGAAAAATCTACTTAAGTACACATCCCACAACTGCTCAAATAGTACTTATGGGGAAAATTCACTCGAGGTTGTCAATTGGCGAGGATGTTATTTTCTCCAGGGCATAAAGTGCTTATTCTCTATTTGGCCTGCCAACGTCCTGCCTAACAATAGATGACGCTTGGCCCTTTGCAAATAAAGGCAAAGGCTTCGAGTTGCATGTCTAATTACATTATATTGTTATCTTGAAAGATCATTTCAAAGTTAAATTTCTACATACTCGAGGTTGATTTCATAAATCCATTTTTAATTGCAGTTGTACAGATAATCAGACATTTCTTTCTTTTACTTTTGATATTGATGTCTTGTGAAGTGTATGTACAGTGGTATTTATGGATATACTTATTCTATTAACTCTGTAGATGATGAACACAAGTTCGAAAGTTGATGGTACTTTAATCCAAACAGAATTAAATCCAGTTTAAATCACTAACATGGTACAATTGACAAAATATTTGAATGTTTTCTGTATTTTATGTGCATTGGATGGCAACCCTTCAATTGGATGATCCTGGTCATTTTAACACCATTGAAATTGTGGAGTGAAGGTACAGTTTGAAGTGCCATCAGGAGTACAGCATGGAGTGTTGCCATGGCAATTTGAGTCATTTCACAAGCGTGAAACCTCTGTTTCTTCACCCTATTGAGAATAAGCAAATGTGACGTCAATGCAACAGATTTTGTAGCTAACCAGTGAGTAAGAATTTTTATAATTTCTACGTATCTGAAATATTTTGTCACCTCATTGTTGCTGATATCAAGTAAGTCAGTCTTTCTCAAGTTGTCGTAGTCCTCCTTATCCTTAACAAGTAAGGAAAGACATGGTCCACCTTCCTTTATAAGCATTATCACATCTTCCAGGGATTTATCCTCCACATTTTGCCCATTAACTTCGATCACTATATCACCCATTGTTAGTCCTGCGTTCTTCCCCGGACTTCCTGGGGCTACCTGAACAAGAGAATCATGTTATCCTCATGTGGAGTCTAATTGAAAGGTAATATTTTTACCCTACTTCACTGATGAAGGTTCCAGGACACTGTGGCATACAGCCAAGGTTGAAGCCGAACCCCAAGGGGCCTTTTTGAAGAAAACACAGTCTGGACTTGGATGAACATACACTATCATTTTGTCGACAATGTTGTGTTGCACAGATTCGTTCGCAGCTTTCCATCTTAACGGCATCATCCTCACAGAAGAGGAGAGGTGACAGACCTAACTGAAAAAAAACATTGGACCAAAAACCTTATGGAGTTTTACTGCGATTACCAGCCGTGATTCAAACATTGAAGCAGAATGCAAACTGACACCAACCTGTGTGTAAAACTCGTGGCCCTGTGGAATAATTGTGGTAAGTGAGACATGTTGGTCATTCTCTCTCACTCTTCTCACAATCTCATCATGGTCCAGCAACTCCACAGACTCTCCATTGACCTCCAGCAGGACATCGCCATCCCGCACCCCAGCCCTCTCTGCAGGACTGCCAGTGTCCACGTTCCGCAGCACATGAGCTGTAGCATACGACTTCACCATTAAAGACCAAAATGTAATACCTATGTTGAGCGCACATTTTGAACCCTGACCTGTACGTCCTGATGGTGCCTTCTCAAAGCAAAGGTGGAAACCATAGCCCTCGGGTGCCAAATCCAGATCTATTTTTCTTGATCTATAGGGCAGGTTTTGTGGGACTGCCATAGTAGGGAGTATAGGCATCCTTAGTTGAGTGTATTTCTTCTCACTCTCGCTGTCAATCACCAGGATGGTGATGTATTTGCAGCATTTTTTCATCTACAGCAAAGTTATATATTAAGTTGAATCATTGTAAAACGACATCTTGTTCGTATAGTTAAGTCCAAAAGTATTTGAAGAATAACATTTGTTGTGATTTTACTTCACATGCCATCAAAATGTTTTCAAAATAAAACCAAGATGTAATTGTAGTGTGGACTTTGACCTTTAATTTTAGTGGTTAGATTTGGTTTGTTTGCCATTTTATGCAAATTGAAGGGAGTCAAGAGTATTTGGATAAGGCAAATTAAGTTTATTCTTCTATGAAGAGAATTTGCACTCAATGGCTACCAGACATCTCAAGATATTAGACATCACCAAATTCACATTTTGCTCCTGCAGATTTTTTACCAGACCCTCACTGCAGCTTCCTTGGATTGCTGCATCCACTTTTGTCTTCAGTATTTAACAAGCATGTTCTATTGGGTTGAGATCAAGTGAGTGATTTTGACCATTGAACACTTCAAATTCCTCCTCTTACCCACGACAGAGAGCAACTAAAATGGATGCTAACAAAATTGTTTTTTTGATGAGTGATTCTTGAAGAAAAATTCATTGTATCAAGAAATTAAGAATGCACTGGAGAAGCTCTACTAATTAACAGAAAATCTAGAGAGGCCTTAATAAATGTTATTACTGAGGGTTTTCAACCAGCTTCATACCACTCGTAACGTTCAAAAATGGGAAATCCAAACTTTGAAAAAATAAAAGTCTCCAGTGGTTTGGAATTACATTCTGAATCAGATGGAACCAAGGTCAAGTGGAGAATGAAATCATCCACAGCACACGACATGTGTCAAAGGTCTTGCTGTTCGAGCATTAGCACATACAGTATGGCTACCCATGGCACGGACCCACTAATGTTGTGACTGCGGTAATATGTAAAAAAAAAAAAGTCTACATATGGCTCATGTTCAGAAAAATGCTACAAAACCAAAATGACAGTGAGATTTCCTTCCTCAATGGCCAAGTCAAAAGACATGATCTCAACAAAACACAAATGACTTTCACTTACTAAAGACAAAGGGGAAGGCAGTAAATCCCACAAACAATCAGCAAGGATAGGTGGCTGCCCTGAAGGCCTGGCAAAACATATACAGGGAGGAAATACTCGTAAATATTGTCATTATCCAAATATGTCTATAATTTGATTTTATGTATTAATCAAGTGGCTCATACCATCCTGCTGAGTGCAGAGTGTGTGAGATCGGAAACCACGGCTCCATTCATCCACACCAGCCGATCCCCTTTACGTACACCGGCCTTTTCAGCTGCTCCTCCTTGTACCAGGTTGACAGCGAAGCAACCCTTTTCAGCTAAATAGTAAATGGACAAATTTGGAAAAAAAAAAAGTAATCCTGCACACTCTTTACTCCCACACTGGCCATCTGAATGCCAAGAATGGCGTTACCTCCAATAGGTGTGAAGTTAATACCCAGACCCAAGATAGGATCTCTGGTAATGTGACATAGTCTTGGTGGTTTCAAGTTTTCGCTCTTATATGCTTTGACAAGATCCCGAAGGTCCTGCTTCTTGGCGACTGCTTTGTCAAATGCCTCCCCATCAAGAACCAATAAGCATAGGTGCTGTCCACTTTGCTTTATTCTCCTGGCCACCTGATGCAAAAGGATTATTATTTCAGCATGGGAAATAACCACGGCATTCACAAAAGCCTTCTCTCAGGTATAAATATAAACACATAAATAAGAGACAGAATAAATGTAAGACACAACTGGTTTACCTCCTGGTGAGAAGCATCCACTACATAGACGTTGTTGACCTCGAGAAGCCTGTCTCCATCTTCAAGTCCACAACGCCCTGCAACCCCTCCAGACACCACATTTCTGATAATGTGACCTTGTTTCACCCATTCTACTCTCAGGTGAAATCCATAGGTCTCCCCTTTCTCCTTTTTAAGAACACAGAGATGTGGTCTTGGTGTCGACTCTGGAGGAGAGGAAATACCATTGAACGGGGCTTTAATGGTGTGTTCTATGGTGGATGATTAGAAGCTCTGAAGCAGATACCTTCTGTGATGACCATCAGTGGATTGTCAATTCCCTCTTTAGGATTAAATGTAAATTTCCTTCATGGAAAGAGATTGGAGACCAGACCACTTTAGTTTGACAAACTATTGGATTAATGTGTACATGCAGTCCAAATATGTCATGTATGTTATTGTAGTAGACCCAATCTTGAAGTTAGAATTATAAGCAATTAATATTCAGTCATTTACATAAACGTGAAAAAAAATCACCATTAAGTAGAGGGTCACAATAAGCATTTTTTTTAGAATAAAACGTTTACCTGTGAACACACACTCTTATCTCAGTACCAACATATTAAAGATTACAGTGTTCTGAGATTGTAAATGCTGTGGTGAGCAGGAATAAAATAATTATCCAAAACCCCTGTCAGCACTGTTTAAACTAATATTTTCACGTCTAACTTTGTTGCTTACAGTATAATTTTTCATTGGGAGTTTTGATGTTCATGGAGCAATAGTTATCTGTTTACAATAAAGTTGGAAGGTAAGGAAATAGGTGTAAAAATTTATCACAAAAGCAAGACTTACTTTGTCCCGAATTCCATTTCCACCAAGCCTTGGAAAAACAGATCAGATCAACTGTTTGGTTTTAGTAGCACACAGTTAAGTGAATATTTGAAACAATATTTCTTGTTTGCGCAACGTCCAGCCAAATGCAAAGTTGAATAAATGTCAGTTACAGATCAGGTAGAAGTGAATTTGAACTATGAGGTCTGTGAATATCTCAGTGGTTCTGTCCACTGCACGGAGGCATCAGCAGTAAAGCGAGTGGTTGCAGAGATACAGTAAGCCAAGGAACCATAAACGAGAGTTTAACTTCCTGTGAATTATGTTCATCTTTGCTCTCAAAGAGGAATGGCTTTTCACGGACATTGTGAGCCAATTCTTATCTACTTTCCAATGAAGAATGAAATTATAGCGCACTTAAAAGTAGTTTCCACATTAAATGATAAACCTGTTCTCCGTGCATGGCAAGAACAATTTGGAGATGTTTTTTTTTTTGTTGTTGTCGCGTAACATAAAAAACTCCATTATTGATTTGGTATCTTTAAATCTGAGTCGGTATCAATTAATGAATTTGTAACACACTTTACATCAAACAAATGATCTCAAAGTGCACCCTTCTTGCTCCTGAACTTTAACCAACTCCAAGTTAATGTTCCAAGAAGGGGAACAATCCTGCTTATAAATACAGTGGTCAAATGATTGTTGTCACCTATGTCCCCTAATATCTCCCAGCTTTTGATAACAATGTCAGTGACATTTAGTCTATCTCACATAGTGTTACAGTAACAAAATGAATGCCTTGACTGTTCTTTTCCAGTTGGACAAGATAAACGTAACACTAGGTAGCACAATATAGCAACATGAAATTCTTCACATACTGCATTCGACCTTGCAACTTCTCATTTTGGCTGCAGTGGCGCAAATGTACCGGTACTTAATTGCCACTAATGGATCACTGTTTGCTTTTCCCACCATAAAGTTTTTATTATTATTTAGGATTACAGTATTCAACAGAGTAGGACTCGCTCTGCTATGAGAAACCATGTTGATTTAGATTGTAAAAATATAATTTTATCGTTTAAACAATATTTAAAATCTGGATGTTGTTACCCGTTCAAACACTCAGTCGAAAAAAGAAGTCCCGAGGATAAGATAAGGCATTGAAATATTAATTATACAAACATTTGCAACATGAATGACATGATACACAAAGCTGTGGAAAAAAAACATGGTAGAACGTTTTAAATGTAGTACCTGTACTTGATGTCATGTTGTGCTGTACAGAAGGGGATGAAACATGGGGAGTAATCCAAATCCAAACATTTATTCTGATCTTTGTGGCTCCTCCCCCAGGGCACCAGGCAGGGGCAATGTCTAATCATTGTGAAATTCATGCACACATGCTTTCAGTTCACTTCAGACTTATGAGACTTTGCATATCACTTTATCTGTGAGTCCACATGATCATGATTGCATTAGGCATTTCAATGTTGCCAAGTAATAACTTTACATACAACTTTTGAACTGTTTCAAAAGCAAAATGATTTCCTCCACTTTCTGCTCTGTGTCAAGGTCTTGTGAACATCCATCCATTTTCTTCACCGCTTATCCTCACGAGGGTCGTGGGACTGCTGTCAACGGGCAGGAGGCGGGGTACACCCTGAACTGGTTGCCAGCCAATCGCAGGGCACATCGACACAAACAGCCGCACTCACAATCACATCTTGGGGCAATTTAGGGTGTCCAATTAATGTTGCATGCTTTTGGAATGTGGGAGGAAACCAGAGTGCCCAAGGGAAACCCACGCAGGCACGGGGAGAACATGCAAACTCCACACAGGTGGGTCCGGGATTGAACCCGAAACCTTAGAACTGTGAGGCCAACGCTTTACCAGTTGCTCCACCGTGCCGCCTCTTGTGAACATATATTAATAATCCTCGAGTAACTGCTTTAAAACCTGTCATCTTACAAAAGATTGCTCTGATTTTGGTTATAAATGTGGAGTGCTGCATGTTCAATAGGGGTGGATCTATTTTAATGGAATACAGGCCAGTGTGACACCACAAAATCCTGCTTTTCAATTTTAACAGAAAGCTGTGATGTACACTGGATAAAAAATGTCTACACACCCCTGTTCAAAGGCCAGGTTTTAGTTGTATAAAAAATGAGACCAAAACAAATAATTTCAAAGCCTTTTTCATGTTTGCGTGACCTACAAACTATACAAGTCAGTTGGGGGAATCAGTTTTAAGAGGGTGTGCACATTTGCGCTCCCACATGATCCCAGTCGTTTGTTTTTATTTCCCAGAGGTATAGTTTTATTTTTAGTTGCATTATAGAAGTAAAAGGTGACATGAGAGAATGCTTTTTGAAAGGAGTTATCTTGGTTAACGGGGATGTTTCAACTTTTCATATTCGCTGTGGATTGGTTCTTGAGTCAATTTTAAAGTGGACCTTGAATCCATCCATTTTTCTTAATGCTGCCCTTGGAGGAAAACGTTATCTAGTGGTACACAAAAGAATCAATGTCCAAATACAATTCACGTGTATTTAACTTCTGGGTACGGTTTCTTTATACTGTTCCCTCAGTGTTAATGTTCAAACTGTGACAACATAAGACAGTGACTTAACATTAATATTGTTTTCATGAAGACACTTTGATGCAATTTTAATTCATTATTGGAAATGAATGCAGCAGCATGGAATATTTTTTGTGGTGTTACCTTTTAAAAGGTTTGTCGGCCAATGTTCTAATCTATACAGTCACTAATATGTGTGCAGGTTTTATATATTAATTATTTTTAGTCTTTTCTCACTCGAAGCTCAAGCATAACAGAAAGCACACCATTGTCCATTGGAGTTCGGCAGTGATGAACTATAGTTACACTGTTACAATTGAATAACTTTTGGGATAATTTGTACTTCTCAGAGTATCCATCCATATTGTACAACTTATCCAAGGTCAGGTTCCAGGGGTAGTAGCTTTAGAAGAGGGACATCCAAGGCTTCCGTCTCCCCAGCTACTTGATCCAGCTCTTCCAGGATCCCAAGGCATTCCCAGGCCTGCCAAGAGGCATAGGCTCACAAGCGTGTCCTGGGTCGTCCCCGGCGTCTCCTCCCGGTGGGACATGGCAGGGAGGCATCTGAATCAGATGCCTCGGCCACCTCATCAATACGGAGGAGCGGCACCTCTACTCTGAGCCCCTTCGGATGACCTAGCATCTCACCCTATCCCTGCGGAGGAAACTCATTTTGGCCGCTTGTATCCAGGATCTTGTTCTTTCGATCATGACCTACAGCTTGGGATCATAGGATAGGGTAGCAATGTAGATTGATCGTTAAATGAAGAACTTCGCCTTTTGGCTAAGGTTCTTCTTTACCACAACAGATTGATACAAAGTCTGTATTATGGCAGATGCTGCACCGATCCACCTGTCAATCTTGCATTGCATTCTTCCCTCACTTGTGAACAAGAAACTTGAACTCCTCCGCTTGGGTCAGGACCTCATCCCTGACCTGGACAAGGTACGCCACCCTTTTCTGACTGATGACCATGGTCACCTTGGCTGTGCCCAGAAATTCTATCCACGAAAGTAATGAACAGAATCGGTGACAAAGGCCTTGGCGGAATCAAACTCACGCCCGTAACAATGAATGCAAATTGTAGTTTGTCCAACCCTGTCAGAACCATTTGAGGTTTTGTCTTCCACGCTTTCCACGCTGGGTTTTGTGCACCCAAAAGGCGTAGGGAGGAAAACAATCCACAATGTATGCACAGCACCACAGACAGGTTTAAGTTGGCAGAACTCACATTGGATTTGTGTTATGAAACAGATGTCAGCGATACTGAAAATGTGGGTCATTGCACCCATCAAAGTTCAGTATAATTATCTTGTACATGATTCATAATCTCTTCCTGGGGAACTTACTTTCATGTGTGTACACAAAAAAATCTCAATTAAAATCACTTTAATGTGGCTGCATTTGTCTTCGTTTAAAAAAAAAAGTGATACTGTTGCCAATGTTGGACTTTGCATATTCGTATTTCATATCTCTGTCATATCGTTTGTCATATATCTAAAAATTAATCAGAGGTTTCTCCCCAGTCACAGTTAAGTACTGTAGCAACAGTTTTTTGTTTTGTTTTGTTTTTTTAGCGTTTACAGTTCGAACCCAACCCCAAACTCATAACGTTATAATTCATGCTTGAAGCCACTAAAGACCACTAGATGGCAACAAATCAAACTTCACCAGTCACTCGGATGCAGGGAGCAAAGGCCCAAGTGTATGTTATCATAGTCAATTAGTAACATCCTCCCAAGGTGGTTCAAAGGTTCTGCTCAGAATTTCCTGGATGTCAATAGAGAGTGAAACGATCATATGGAGACTGGATTATTTGGCATCATTTACAATCATATTGTGCCTTTGTTAATTTGTAGTTGTGTATGTTTAAATTTCAAATAGAATTTCCAAATCAATCAATTTCAAAATGGACATTGATTTCTCCAAAACTGTAAAATAGGTCATGGTTGTAGACTTGCCATCTACACATGCTAATGGATAGTAAAGACAAGGCTGTCGTGCTGTTGGGCAGTGATATGCAACCCACAGTTCAGAGGCGGCGTCACCATGATGGTATCTGTGGGCACCAGTTGGCCCCCAAACCCCCTATGCGTGGCCTGCGGGCCTTTACAAATATATCTTACCAGGGAGGTTTTGGTGTTGCTATTCTTTAACAAAAACCTCCCAGTGGGGATGGGCATAGTAGTCAATTAGTTTCTTAGAAATGGATAACTAATTAATTGCTTCTTGAAACAACCTTCCATGTTCTGTTGCGCTTTTCCTCATTAGGAATTTGTTCGGGTTGAGCTTGCGCGTATCCCAGCTGACCATGCCCTGCTCACGTATAGACAAACAGCAATTCATGCTTGCATTCAGACCAATGAACAATCTTGAATCTACTGTTAATATTACATGTTTTGGGGATAGGTTTTCTACACTACACTACATTACATTACAAAACTAAGATTCAGAATGTGATGTAAATTAAATTCGTATCCGAGCAAGGTAGCTGAGCAAATGCTTTGGGCAATAAAGAGTTTGAGGACTGGAAAATCATGCAAACTCCGCATTCCAAGGGTGCAGTAGAGATTCTTGAATTAATGAGATCAAACTACAAAAACACACTTTCATTAGTGTTTTCTGCCATCTCAAAGTACAATACTATAAAGGTGCCTTCCAGACAAAAATGTATTAATTTTTCTCAGTTAAGAAGATCTAGTACTGTGTACGGTATATCTCGAACAAAGACACTTGGGAAAAGTCCATTTGTGTTATTCATCAAAGCTATTCTATTGTTTCAAGGAAATGTAGAGAGAGACCGAAAGAGAGAAGAGGAATCAATGGAGTGTCTATGGGACTTCGCTACAGCTTTCCGGATGCAATTGGCAGGCCTTCTCAGTCTCGGGTGGACAGAGGAAGACAGAGCTCCTATCTGTACCTAAATCCTCTCCAAAGCACCGGAGTGAATTAACAGTCAAAATGTGTAGAGACTTTCTGTCAGCTGCAAGTCATTTGCTTCCCATCTCACAATACACGCAATGGCAGCTCATTGACAATGACATTATTTTGACTAGAGTTTATCCTATTGGGCTCGTGTTTTGGAAAACAGTTCACTACATACTGTATACATACTGTATGTGCAAAAATTGATTAATCAGTAACAAATTGATTATCAAATTAATCCGCATTTATTTTGAGGATCGATTTATAATGTGGGGTAGAATGGTGTGTCAGCTGGTAAAAGCGTTGGCCTCGCAGTTCTGAGGACCCGGGTTCGATCCCGGCCCCACCTCTGTGGCATTTGAATGTGCTCCCCATGCCTACATGGGTTTTCTCTGTGCACTCCGGTTTCCTCCCACATCGCAAAAACATGCAACATTAATTGGACACTATAAATTGCCCCGAGGTGCGATTGCGAGTGTGGCTGTTTGTCTCAATGTGCCCTGTGACTGGCTGGCAACCAGTTCAGGGTGTACCCCGCCTCCTGCCCGTTGACAGCTGGGATAGGCTCCAGCACTCCCCGTGACCCATGTGAGGATAAGCGGCAAAGAAAATGGATGGATTTCTAATGTGTCCAAATCCTCTGAATCTCAGCCATTCAACACTAAATGCTATCCAATTTTTGTTGTCCTCCAAGAATAAAAGTAAATAAGACTTTTCAAAATAATGTCCTGGCGGAACGGTGGTGCTGCGAGTTGGCGCGTTGGCCTCACAGTTCTGAGCACCAGGTTTCAAATCCCAGCTCCACCTGTTTGGACTTTGCATGTTCTTCCTGTCGTTGCATTGGTTTTCTCTGGGCACTGCGGCTTCCTCTCACATCCTAAAGACATACAGTGAAGAAAATAAGTATTTGAACACCCTGCTATATTGCAAAATCTCCCACTCAGAAATCCTGGAGGGGTCTGAAATTTTTATCGTAGGAGCATGTCCACTGTGAGAGTTAATCTAAAATGAAAAATCCAGAAATCACAATGTATGAGTTATTTGTGGATACATCTGCAAATAAGTATATGAACACCTGTCTATCAGCTAGAATTCTGAGCCTCAAAGACCTGTTAGTCCCCCTTTAAAAGTCCACCTCCACTCCATGTATTTTCCTGAATCAGATACACCTGTGTAAGGTCGTTAGCTGCATAAAGACAACTGTCCGGCACAAACAATCAGTAAGACGCAAACTTGTAACATGGCCGAGACCAAAGAGCTGTTCAAAGACACCAGAGACAAAATTGTACAACTCCACACGGCTGGAAAGGGCGACGGAGAAATTGCCAAGCAGCCTGGTGAAAAAAGGTCCACTGTTGGAGCAATCATTAGAAAATGGAAGATGCTAAACACGACGGTCAATCTCAATCAGAGTGGAGCCCCAAGCAAGATATCACATTGTGGGGTCTCAATGATCCTTAGAAAGGTGAGGAATCAGCCCAGGACTACACGACAGGACTTGGTCAATGACCGGAAACGAGCTGAGACCACCGTGTCCAAGGTGACTGTTGGTAATACACTAAGATGTCATGGTTTGAAATCATGCATGGCATGGAAGGTTCCCCTGCTTAAACCAACACATTTCAAGGCCCGTCTTAAGTTTGCCAATGACCATTTGGATTATACAAAGGAGTCATGGGAGAAGGTTTTGTGGTCAGTTGAGACCAAGATGGAACTTTTTGGTCATAATTCCACTAACCGTGTTTGGAGGAAGACGAATGATGAGTTCCTTCCCAAGAACACCATCCCTACTGTGAAGCGTGGGGGTGGTAGCATCATGCTTTGGGGGTGTTTTTCTGCACATGGGACAAGACGACTCCATTGTATTAAGGAGAGGATGACCACGACCATCTATTGTGAGATTTTGGGGAACATCCTCTTGCCCTCAGTCAGAGCATTGAAGATGGGTCGTGGCTGGGTCTTTCAACATGACGACCCGATGCACACAGCCAGGAAAACCAAGGAGTGTCGCTGTAAGAAGCATAACAAGGTTCTGGCGTGGCCTAGCCAGTCTCCATACCCAAACCTGTCTGATCTAGCAAAAATCTGCGAGGAGGAGTGGGCCAAAATCCCTACTGCAGTGTGTGCAAACTTACTGAACAACTACAGGAAACGTTTGACGTCTGTAATTGCAAACTAAGGCTACTGTAACAAATATTAACATTGGTTTTCTCAGGCGTTCAAATACTTATTTGCAGCTGGAACAAACAAATCGTTAAAAAAATCAGACATTGTGATTTCTGGATTTTTCTTTTTAGATTATCCCTCTCAGAGTGGGGATGCACCTACAATGAAAATTTCAGATCCCTCCACTATTTCTAAGTGGGAGAACTTGTAATATAGCAGGGTGTTCAAGTACTTATTTTCTTCACTGTATTTATATATATATATATATATATATATATATATATATATATATATATAACCAGATTCATCGATTATTAAAGTAATCATTAGCTGCAGGTTTGCAAGCCTACATGCACGTGAATAATAAAAGTTTCAAATGTTTTATCAGCAATAAGTGTTTTCATTTCATTCATACAGGTCTTTGTGTGAATAAAGAATATCTTACGTGTAGAATCCTTGTGCATCATTTTTCAGGAACTAGTATAAAACTGGACAAAATGGAATGATTTACAATGTACACTGCCAAATTGTGGAATATGTAAAAACAAAAGGACATTACATATATATATATACATATATATATTACTGAATTACAACTATTGTTGTACATATATGTATATGTACATATATGCTATATCAGCAGGAAAACAAGAAAAGAAAGAACAAATCTGCAAAAAATGTTATTTTGCTTACACAGCAGTTTGTTTTGAATTGAGCAATAAGTGTGACATCCTCTGGACAAAGAAATTGTGGATGTTAAAAGAGGAACTGTAAACTCGGGTACTCACTGTGGCCAACATACTACACTGAATCAACCTAAACTGGTGATTTGATTACAAACCTTAATGCCAATGAGAATGAAAATGGGATGTTGTATGAAACTTGAATAAAAATAGAATACAATGACTTGTGTATGATTTTTAACCCATTTTCAATTGTATATACTACACACACGGTTTTTAGTTTTCAAAGTCACGCATGTTATTGTTTGTTTGTTTTGCAGATATTTGCTCCTTTTGGATTTAATGCAAGCAGCATGTTTAAAAAAAAAGCTGAGATCGGGACAACAAAGGACATGAAAGCTAGCAATGCTAAAAACAAAAATGAAAAAAAAAACAGCTTGGAAAAAGCTATAGGTGGACAGGTTAATTGGAAACAGGTAAATGTCATGTTTGAGTATGAAAGGAGCATCCCTGAAAAGCTCAGTTGTTTACAACCAAGGAGCAAGGTGCAACAATTCAAATTAAACTTTATTTATAGAGCACTTTTGATACAATGATATGCATCTCATAGTTTGTTGCATAATTAAAATAAATCTAAATCTATAAATGTCTTTTGTTTCATACAAGACATCTTCAAGACTTACCAAAGTTAATATCTAACAAAATCCGATGTTTAGGTTTTCTTTGTGTTTACATACATCATATGATTTTTGATATGTGTTTTTTTTATGTTTGTGTCCTGTTTGACTAGGTCAAACGGAAAGGAGGATCTGTATCCCTTTTATGCCAAAATAGTTTTACTGTGCCACCATGACGTTTTTAGCCGCCACTGTGGTTCTTTGTATTGAAAATTTAGGTTGGTTTCAAAAGGGGAGTGACTGAAAAAAAAAAACCAAAGTGGAGAGTGAAAAGATACTTAAAAAATAGAGGAAGGCAGCACAGTGAAGGGACTGGTTAGACAGCCTGTCTCACAATTATGAGGACCGGGGTTCAAATCTGCCTTTGTGGAGTTTGCTTGTTCTCCCTGTACCTGCGTGGGTTTTCTCCAAACACTCACGTTTCCTCCCACATCTTAAAAATGTGCATTTGGAGATTCTGAATTGCTCTTAGGTGTGATTGTGAGTGTGAAAGGTTGTTTATTTCAATGTGGCATGCAATTGGCTGGCAATCGGTTCAGGGTGTACCCTGCAGCCTGACCAAAAATACCTGGGATAGGCTCCGGCGACTCTTGTGAGGATAAGCGGCTCAGGTAATGGATGGATAATATAGGAGGGGAAGACAACAAAAAAACAGGACAATCTTTGAAAGAAAGTGCGATTGCAGGGTCCATGGAGGTTTCCAGGTGTCGTTGATACAGACCAATTTATTTATTTATTTTTTTTTTTTTTAAAGTTGCGAGTTGATTGATATGGCCCAAAGTCAGTTGTGTTTTGGGGGCCTTGTCCTTGGGTTGCCGCCCCTCTTGCAACATCCCTGCCTGAAGTTGACTAATGAAGGATTCTCTTGCCGACGACTTATTAAATTATTACTACAAGTAATCACTTTACATTTAATTCACGCTGAATAGTTATTTTTAGAGTGCGGTGAGTCGAACTCACGGAGAGATCCGATTTGCTGACGGGAAACAAGTGTTCAACGCGTTTGACCGACGTCCATTTACACACGAATGATGTGGCAAAAATCAAGGCGCGAATAAAAAGAAATAGTTCCTAGATTGACACGTATTCCAATGAATTTCCATATCTAAATTCAGCATTTTTGTATCATGTATAACACATTCAAGTTTTAAATATTCCCACTGTACTAGCGGAAGGGCAATTGTGACCGCCTAAAAGGACTTTTTAAAAAGTGTATCTTTGTATTCATCCGCCTCGGGGAGTACTTCCATTTCCGGGATGTTTTCTGAGCTCGTTAACCTCCTCCGCCATTGCAGATCCGAGGAGTCGGTGTAGCGGCAACCTGACGTTAGCCAGGGCAAGCACGTAAGTCTAGAGCCAAGAGACTAGTAGAAACGTACCATCCCACCGACAGTACCTTCAATTCTGTCTTTGGATCCACCGATAAGAGGCTCCCTGGCTGCCCGCCTGGGTTCCGAGAGGCGCCGTAGTTTGTTAGCATTCGAAGAAACCGGGGGAGAGTGAGAGGAACCGCCATGGCTCAGATCCTGCCAATTCGTTTTCAGGAGCACCTGCAGGTGAGTGAATTGGTTAATCCCTTCGTTTCTATGCGGTCTTTCTTTGATTCAAATGCTCTTGTTGGCATTCGAGACATGACGGTCCCAGGCAAACATTGCTAACAAGTAAAGTCCGAGCTATGCTAGCTGGCCGGGCTGGGTTGATGACGTTTATCTTAGTTAGCATCTTAGCTTTCTGGCTAGCAGTTTTAGTGAGCCGCCCTTATTAGTTTTAATGTGGCGTTAGTTATTCATAATAGCATTGTATTGCCTACCATTAATTCCGTGCTGAGTTTAGATGGGCCTTTCGTGTACTTGACTTGGCCACGTAGAGCGTTCGTAACAATTTTAGTTAAGTTTACAGGCTTCGCTGACAATTATTAAAATGAATTATCGCATTAAGCTTGACAATTTCTATTTTGGTGTGATTTTTTTTTTTCTTCTCTCAGAAATTGTATAATCGTATGTGTGGTTTGTAAAATATCGGTAAATCATGCAAGGAACACGCTAAAACATGGTTGCATGAGTAGAATGAACTCACTTTCACCGGGGTTTCAAAAAGTCGTTACCTAGACACTTGTGCTGAAAGAAAGCGGCAAATATTGCCCATTGAAATGGCATCGATTAATTTGTCAATCGAATTGATTTTCGATTTGGATTAAAAACTGCAGGTTTCCACTTAACACATTTTAACAGTTCACTTGGGCATGTAGTTAATGTTTTGTTCTGGGAGCAGTGATGTCAAAAAAGAGGTCACACTGAATTCCACTATGCCAGAAGGCTATCTTGTATCGTTAAAAAAAAGTTGTATAGCATAGAATTATAGTATTGTACTTGTCTATTGCCATTTTGGGACTCACATAATATTGAGCTATCAGAAATGGCGACCTAGATGTTTTATGCACAAGGTTGCAATGCAAAATTCTCATTTCAAGTGATTGATTGATTGAAACAGGAAAAGAGTGTACTTTTGTAGTAACATGTTGTCCTGCAACATGTTGCACAGCACTGAGGTCTACTGAATGATATGGCAGAGAAGGTTCCTTACCAACAGGGGTGGGTTAAAGTATAAATTCAGCAATCCATGATAATACTTCCCCTGAAATTCAATATAAATTCTGCAAATCCTCTGAATTGATTACCACCTGCCCAGTGAGAGGCCCTTTTCATTTGAGTCGAGCTGAACTCTACCAAACGAGGGGAAAATGGGAACTAATGTGAGCAGCTGTACAGCGGTGAGAAATGAGTGACTTTTAGTTTTAAATCTGACGTTTGGGTTCATTTTGGATTCCCCTTTAATCCGGAAGAAGAGAAATGGATGCAAAAAAAAAAATCACTTGAACCATGATCATCAAGAGCAGCATTAAAAGATTCCTGAAGTCGCCATCCTGGACCTGTATACACATAAGAAAGCAGTTTTGGAATCAAAAATCATCAGGAAAAAGTAGCTTTTACATGTGGTGACTTGAAAAGCAACTGGCCCTTATATATGTGCGTATTCATTTCGTTTCTAACTCATGGGAATTGGTGTCAAATTTTCTGCGGACTTGAGCCCTGCCACAGAGAGGTCCAAACTTGACAGAAGCAAAAAATGAATGGGAAGAAAGTTACAACTGTTTGTTGAAAATATTCAAAGTATAAAATTGTCACAATTGTAATATGTCATATATGCAACTTAATTAGGTGCTACTTAAAACCATGCAAGTAGTAACCCTAACAGGTAAAGAAATATTGTTCATTGTTCTCTTTTGTACTCCATGAGAGCAAATGTTATCCGTGACCCAAAAAAACCTAAAATGAAAGAACTTAACATGCAATTTCCATTTTTTTAATACACCCATGCTTTTTTAAAAAAACTTTTGTACTTCTATGCAGGAAAAACTTGCTTTAAAAATCTGATGACAGATTTATATGCCATCAAAAAAACCTCGTATTTGTACTAAACTGATATTTAAACATTTAAATCATTTGTGAATTCAACATGAATCTATCAAATTAGAAGCCTAAGAATTGAAATGTAATCAAATTGAGGTTTTTAAGAATGCAGAGCTCTACCTGCTAAAGGCTTCATTATACTTTCACAGATGGTGTCCACACGGTCACTGCTGAAATCTCCTTTTTTGTCACTCTTATACAATCAGTCCATTTCATGCGCTGCTCCAGCACTTGTTTCTAGCAGCGCCAAATGGAATGCAGAGCCCATGTGATTACAACAGGATGCTGAGGTGCTAGTAGCAAGAAGTAAAGCCCTTTTCAATTTGTTTATTTTCAAATATAGAATATGCTTATGTAGTTCAGCAGTGGTTATGTTGCAACTTGGATATTTTTCATTTTTTTTTATTCAATTGTCGTACACATTCTTAGAATAAAGTTGTTTCATGTGACCCATAGGCTAATAATGAGTCAGTTTTTTGCACACCTGCCATTGGTGATTTTTTTTTTTTTTTTTTTTTTTGCTCTGAGTAATATCACTTGATCAAGCCTTTTCCAGCATTCCACAATACAAAATAAGCAAAGTATGTATGATTATTGCTAGTATCAGATCAGAGCAATTTCCATATTGGGCAAAATTCAGATCTGCAGTATTGTATCAAAAGTGAAAAAGCTTGATTGGGACGTGCCTAATGTATACACAAAATAACGTGGTTTGCTCAAACATTTTGGTGTTAAATCTAAAAATGTTTAATTGTATTTTGTTTTATTTACCACTTTTACAGTAAAATCCAACTGCGGGTGACAGCGTGAAGCAAGCACACATTGGATCTTATTTGGAAAACTGTCTTGAACCCCAAAGTGAAATTATGTAATAGTCTCACTTGACAGCAAGAGAGTGAGGTCACCCAAAATAGTTTTTTAGAATTTATTTTAATAGGTTTACAAAAAAACTTTTTAATATGGTTTCTCAATCAAATGCTCACCCATTGTAGGTATGCCTGGAGCTATGTCTCCTGCTAGTTCTCAAATAAAGAGCTGTAAGACTTGCTTGATTTACATAGAGCCCTCTATTCCAATTATCCGTTTAGAAGCCCAAATGTAGAGCCCCAAACTGAATGAAAATGGACCTTATGAACCTCCATTACAATGAACAAGATTAATCTGAATGGAAATATGTTTTCACAGGGGTGGAGTATTGATCAGAATGGATCATGTCACATGTAAAGAGTTGACCAAAGATTCCAATCAGAATTATTTAAATTGCAATGACAAAAAAAGTCCCTGTAAAGCTGGCTCCTGTGTGGTTGGTCCGAGGAAGACAAGCTGTTAATCAAATATACATAGATGTTTGTCCTTGTCAATTACTGGCTGAATAATTTGTGGCACTGAGGTTCTGCTTGAACAGTTAAGTTCTCAAGGTAATTGGAGACAAACACAACTTTGAGAGGGGCCAACATTTTAAACAACTTCACCATGGAGGACCAAGCTGTCGAGCTCCATATCCCGTTAGCTTCCAGGCGAGATCATCAGCTCAAGCCTGGGCTAGCGAACACAAATTAACGTTCCTGTAAGTTTCTGTTGTGTGAAGCTATGCGTTTTACATGGAGCTAAACTGTTGAGTATTGGATGGCGCCAAAAGCGGCACGATAGTACTGGTCCACTGGTGATCCATGAGTCACTGTTAATGACTCAGCCATCCAAGTCTTTCGCCATCTTGGACGTATATCACTAGCTCCCCACAACAATAACCCTTTGAGTCTGACAATATTATCGTCCATTTTATTTAAAATAAGTCAACGTAGCAATTATCGTAACAGGCCAAGATCTCTGTCAGTAAGTTCAGAGTGGGCTGGCTGTTGACTAGCTTAAGCCAGTCTGCGTGTTTAGTGACTCTGGATGAGTTGTGGATATAGCAGCGCGTGTATGAAAGTGCATATTGCATGTTTGTTTTTATTACAATTTGTCCAACAAAGCAATTCCAACTGCGCTGGCGGCTGTCTGGCTCATTGATCAGTTGCGGGGTCATTAAAAAATGGCCGATGGAGTATATTAAATTAGCTAACATCTACACGTTGCTTTATGTTGGTGATCTTAGACTTGGTGTTGTGATACACATTCAACTTTATCTTCCTCCTTACATCTGAAACTATCCCAAACTTTGGACATTGTCTTTTCTGGACTCTTCTCTCGACTCACCTCCATTGTGTTGTTTTCTCCATGAAGTGCTGCATACAACTGCAGTAGCATTGGTCCTTTTGGGAAAAAAAAATGATCACACCAAAACTCAGAGGCAGAGCTTTTGAGTCATTTTTTTTTCCAAGTCAAATTATTTTTGGTTGCTCAACTATGGCATCTGGATTTCTTGTTTCTGTGCTAGTGTTTTATAGACGAGTAATGCCGCCCAATTGACCCCTCCGTACAGGGCACTTAACCACGCCTCCTGAAGTGACAAACAGTAAAAATGGCAAATGCAATACAATACATTCTGAACTGAGACAGACTCCATGCTTCTGATTTCATTCAATCATTCACACGTAGCAATGTTATGCTAGCGGAGAACGTCTCATTCATTTATACGAGACGTGTATTAAAAATCAAATTTAGGGCATATCTTCGTGCAAACACAGTCTGATTAAGCTTCGGCCGCGAGCCAGCAAGAAACCGACATGTTTGTGCAGTCCGATCATCGCTAAATATTGCTCAACAAAGAATAAGTGTGTCAATCGTTCACACTTAGCGGTGTTATGCTAGCGGAGAACGTCTCATTCATTTATACGAGACGTGTATTAAAAATCAAATTTAGAGCATATCTTCGTGCAAACACAGTCTGGTTAACTTTCGGCCGCGAGCCAGCAAGAAATCAATGTTTGTGCAGTCCGATCATCGCTAAATATCGCTCAACAAAGAATAAGTGTGTCAATCGTTCACACGTAGCGGTGTTATGCTAGCGGAGAACGTCTCATTCATTTATACGAGACGTGTATGAAAAATCAAATTTAGTGCATATCTTCGTGCAAACACAGTCTGGTTAAGCTTCGGCCGCGAGCCAGCAAGAAACCGACACGTTTGTGCAGTCCGATCATCGCTAAATATCGCTCAACAAAGAATAAGTGTGTCAATCGTTCACATGCAGCAGTGTTATGCTAGCGAAGAACTTCGAATTCATTTATACGAGATGTATTGAAAATCAAATATAGGGCATACCTTCGTGCAAACATGTGTTCCGGTTGCTATTAGATGGATTTAGTTGATGATGCGGTCTTCCACAAAGTTTGACCCATCGAAGGCATTTTTCGTATTGGGTCTTCAGTTTTGGAAATGGTACGAATCGAACTCCACCAACGAGCCTTTCAGGATACCTGTCGTCACTATTACCAAGTCCGTGACTACACCTCTTAACCATATTTTTTGTTAAATAACCCAAATACGCGACAAAACTCTAACAAAACATATACTTGACCATTCAATGTTGTCTGAGAAAATGGCGGGAGCAAAAACGGGCTTTGGTTTATGCAGATCTCTGGCCTCTGATTGGTCAGTGACGCGGATTGCGCAATATCCACCGAGGGGTCAATTGTGCCATAGCAAAGTTTTGTTGGTACTGAATCAACCAAACTTTAGTGTCCATGGTTTTGCTTCAATCGATTCAAGACCTAATTGACAATTAATACTTTGCAATCAACAGATTTTGTAACTCATAAATTAATGTCAATTCGTTGTGAGTATGGAATGAAAGTAGATGTCACGATACACAAGTTCTCAAAACAGCAGTTATACATCTTTTGCAAAGAGCTAGTAGAATAACCTTCCCCTTTTCACTGTTACGAGTCTGGGTTGTCAGCTAGTCAATATGCTAAGCTTGCATTTTCATACATCATCCATTTATATAAGATGGTGTGGACCACTGTTAAATGGAAGTATAATTACCTGCCCCCCCCCTCCCCCAAGTACCTCCTATTACCTTTTGTGTGTACACACTTTGAACGATTTCTTGCCATACACTTAGTCCGAGCTGAATACCTCCAGGATTTATTCATGCTGGTAGCTAGCACAAAAAAATAGCCCATTATCATATTTTCAAAATCAGTATTCTGTTTTAATAGATTGTATCTTCCATAAGGTTTATGTTTGCTCTTTGAACTTTGCTTGTAACACACCTGCTGATATCCCGTGACTGACTGGCAAGGATAGAGATATGCTGAAGACGTGACATTATGCAGCATCGTCGGAATGAGAACAATTGCATTTGGAAGAAAAGGGAATGGTTTAGCGACAAATCTTCAGAATTTTTGAAATTAGAAGGCTAGGCTTCAGAAATTATAGATTCTTCCTCTCCTTCCCAATAGTAAAGGCGGTCATATTGCTGCTTGAGCTGGTCACGTGTCCCCCACCCGTGTCGTATGGTCGTGGAGGAGGCTAAACTTGACAGCCCTGTTGTTTCAGTCTCGATGGACAATGGTCCCAAATTTCCTGTTGTGGATAATGGCTATGCAGTGGTGCATAGCTCAGCAAATGACAGCACATCCTTCCCTGCTCTTCCTTGAAATTTACGTGTGATGGGCATACACAGGGCTTTTTTTGTGCTGAGCAAGATGATGCTTTCCTTTTGAAGGAAATGGTAAGCAGGTTCTATGAGTAGTCAAACCTACCCTGGACGTGTCCGGAAAGATTCTTTAAGGCATAACCACTGGCTTAATTACGTTTGTATGCACGAATACAAAGCTCTCTGAGCCATTGATATGCTATTTCTAAGTTCACTTAATTATAACTCTTCACTACCATCTGTTTCCTGAGGAGCAAACCCGAAGACTGACAGGCATTTTTGAGCAATTTCACCGATGTTTTTTTTTTTTTTTTTTCCCTCCCCCTCAAGCCCCACAAAGTATTATGTACTACAACGACGTAAACAGAGCTCAGACTCTCATCAGGGGGAGAAAGTGTCTCTAGCTTGTATTGTTCTTTAGTAATGAGCAAATATTAGTTCCTTTCAGCCAAATTTCTTTCTGGAGGGAGGGGGTAAAAAACCCTGACTTATTAACCTTTTTGTGAAAGCAGCCATATCAAGCAGAACACTGACACTTTTTTTCTCTTTAGGGAAATTCTCAAACATCTGAACATGAAACACTAAGGATTTTTCACAGAAAAAAATCATTTTAACTTTATACAATTTATATTAGACAACATTGCATGAACAAATGGGGCTCCTACATTTGAAGTATTCATCCAAATTCTCCTCCTCTGTTTGCTCAGTAGTCCACGTTAAGTTAATGTGACCCGAGAGACAACACGTTTGCTCACCCCTGGTCAATGCTGTATTTAAGTTTTAGCTGAAAGTAAACTAATGAATATTAAGTAAGTTGGGTGACTTCCACATGCTGCCTTTTAATACATAAGTTTACTATTGATACCAGTTGTTGTAAAGAACCTGACATCAAATGTCCATATATCCATTTTCAACACTGCTGAGGGACACTGGGTGCTAAAGCCCATCCCAACTGACCTCCGGTGAAAGGCGGAGTACACCCTTAACTGGTCACCAGTCAATTACAGGGAAGGGTGAACTCTTAGTATATCCTGTGGGCTGCTAATAAAATGCAAGTTCATAATTTGGGCTTTTTTTTTTTTTTTTTTTGACCATGAAAATCGTTTTGACGCACCCCCCAAAAACATTTTAAATCTGGAACCATTTGGAATCAGAATTGAAATGATTAACCGGAATCAAGACCGTAATCGCTCAAATTGAAACGATACACAACCCTAATGGAAATTGTTTATCTTTTATTTGAAAAACAACAAAAAATATTGTAGATGGTTGCATTTCTTTGGACAGTCATTCCAATGTCTTTTTTTCCCATGACATACAGTAATTTGTTCTCTCCGGTTTTAAACACTTCTGTATTAAATCCCATATGAGTGCCGTCTGATTTTCGCCAAACTGTACCATTGCTACGCTAAGCATCCATGATTCTGCTATAAGCGGTTTTCGAGAGGTTTCAATAAAGAATAGCTTATATTTGAAGGGATGCATTGTCAGTTCGGTGCATATCGTATGTGCAGGAGGATTTAAATTTTTGCACAAAGACTTGTACTTATTATGGTGGCAATAAAAGTGCAAATACAGGGAGTCCTCGGTCTATGACTGAGATCTGTTCCTACAGTAGAGACTTAACTCGAATTTTGACTCAAGTCGGATTCCACCATTAAAGCTAGAATTTACATCAAAATACTTTATCAAAAAGAAATACTTGGAAATAAACAAGATTATGTACTTGGTATTACTGCTGAGAGGTGGATGGAGAAGAAGGGGAGGCTGTGCTTAGCTATTGTGAAAGAACCTGGCCCTCAATCTTCTCCATCTCAAGTATTAAAACACCTTATTTGTGGTCATTGTATCTGACAGGCGCGGAACCCTTCACATGCGCTAAAATACAGGCTTTGTCTTTATTAATTGTCACCACAGTTGACCGACTGAAGCCTTGCCGGTGTTGGGGTCTCTCCTTCCTCCAATCTTTTTATAATCTTGAGTTTTGTTTCCATGGTAATGGATTTTCTTTTGGCTGTAGAGTCATTGCGAAAAGACAGCTTTTTTCTTTGGGGGGGATAATATCAAAAAAGTAGGGCGAAAAATGTGAAGATACAAGCATTAGTTAGACAGAATGCCAGACGGGGGACAGGCGTTGTAAAGTCGGAACGTCTTAGGTCGAGACCGTCTTAACCCGAGGACTCCCTGTAAATCAAAAAATACAGTACTTTCTGTTCAATTATTTCTGTTTAGTCACAATAGCACAGTCGCAATGAACATCGATGAATACATATTAGGGAATGACCTGGAAAGGGCAGGTTTTTGTTCCAATCACAAAATCAACACATGCCATTTTAATTTTTTTTTTTTTTTAAATCATAGGACTCTTGAGTTGAGTTGTAATTGCCTTCCAATAGTTATGAGGGGCTATTTGTAGTGTCAAAGGTTGAACAGGTGGTTGACAATGCCCACAGATAAATGAACTGAAAACCACATTGTCATCTCCTAACTTTGTGTAAGACTGGAATTTCCAACACTGTTATAACCAGCGCATGTAAAGTGAGCCTTCAAATGCTAACAAACACTCCAAACCACCAGTTAATGTGTTGTACACGTGAACATGGTGACTTTCACTGCGAGCAACCTATTTGTGGTCATCCTAACAAACTGTGCTTCTCCCCCCCCTTTCCTTAGCTCCAAAACCTGGGGATCAACCCTTCCAACATCGGCTTTAGCACCCTAACCATGGAGTCAGATAAATTCATCTGTATCCGGGAAAAAGTTGGCGAGCAGACTCAGGTGGTGATCATTGACATGGCCGATCCGAATACACCAATCCGCAGGCCCATCTCAGCCGACAGCGCCATCATGAATCCAGCAAGCAAGGTCATTGCACTCAAAGGTAGGACAATGTATTTACAATACTGTGTGTGTGTGTGTGTGTAAGTGTAAGTAAGTAAATAAATAAATAAAATCTTCCCCTTGTATGCCCAGCCTTGACATTTTCTAGCAGTATTTCAATGAGGGAAGAGAATAGAGAAGTGACAGATGAGGTTAGACTGGAATCCCCTTGAACCATGATGTTCGCAGATATTTTGATATGCAGTGTAAGCACGGAGAAGGTGGAGGAACAATTAGAAAGATGGAGGCATGCACTGGAAAGGAGAGGAATGAAGATTAGCCGAAGTAAAACATCCAGTTAATTTAGCTTTCTACTTTGACCTTTTAATCAGCAGGTATGTTTCATAAACATTTGTCCTGTAACTGTTTGAAATAAGCCCTTTTAAAAATTAAGCATTCATGATTGCTTTGACTTTTTTTGTTTTTGTCTTTTCTGTGCTCTTTGTTTTTCTTTACTGCTTTCTTATGTTTGCAGACGGTGAGTTAAAATTTAACTTTTATGCTGTGGAAGTAAAATCCTGTTTTTAGAGACTTCTGATATAATTAATTCAGTCAACATTGCTTCAGTAAATTGACAGACATGATGAGGTTGTGGTACAGTTTCTTTCAAGGTGGAGTAGATTACCTTGAATCATCTTCTCAATTTACTGTATTACTTTTTTTGACCTTTGTCTCATTAAGATCATCAGAGTTGTATCTACCAAAACAGGAGTTATCTTTCACAACTTATAGCTTGCTGACATTTATTAAATTTTCTTTCATATATGATTGATTTAAAATCTATTTTCCAAATATCTGTATCTTCAACTCATTCATAATTTAATGTAAATCCATGCCATCTACCCAGTATGTTGCTCTTGTTTGATTCTTTATCTTGAGCATATCAGCATATTTTGACACACCTGTAGTCACATCTCTGATGGAATACAAATTCAGTACTTGTCTACTGAAACAAAGTCGCAACTGCAGCCAAGAACCACATTCATTTGCTATCAATATTTTAGAATAACTATACATCAGTATTAAGGTCTTGATCGGTCCTATCAAACTACTTATGCTTTGGCATGACCATATTCTTGTTTGAGTACAAGTTGGTTGTATGAAAGTACTATTGTATATCATTCTGTGTGATTGATATATAGAACCATAATTCCTGTTGGTGTGGGATTATACAGCGTCATTAATTTGTGTTAGAGTAGGTAACATCACAGGAGTTCCTACATTAATTACCATTAGTACTGTAGAGTATGTAAATATATCTACAACCATAACTGGGAAGTTGTTTTTGCACAAAGTACAATATATGTAGATGTGATCCCCACAATGAGTATGCATGAGTTCATCCCCCCCCCCCCCCTCCTTTGGCTGTTTAGTCAAGCAGTATGGAGCATCTCTGTCCCTTTTGTCAATATAGTTTTACGGTGTTTTCTTAGCATTATGATTTATGTTTATTGAATCAGTCAAACAGAACAGTTTCTAGAGGGGAGGGAGAAACAAAGACAAATCATTCATTGTAAACTGTGTGAGCGAAGTGAATGTTGCATGTTTAGTGCTACACTCTGTGAGAGAAGGACGACGGGATAGAACAGGATAAGATGGAAGCATGAGTTCAGTTCCAAGACATGTTAGTGGCATACCCATTCTTGTTTGAGGTAGATGCCCACCCAGGATTTTTTTTCCGCCCTCATTTTGTCTCTCATAGGTGAAGTATACTGATGCTAAAAATTACAGGCCTCACTAATCTTTTAAGTGGGACAACTAGCACAATTAGGAGCTGACTAACCCCCCACTGTATATTCTCTCTCTGAAACAAAAATGACAATGTGGTAAAGTTCTGTATGACATTGAAAGAGTCTCACAAAATATCATTCGGCAGGCTGCCAGTTTGAGACCCCAGTCATACGTGAGCACCATTCGGCCTACTATTATATGCATCACTGATATTTATGGCTCGGTTTGTGAAACATACTTCAACGTAAGAAAAAATCATATTCACGAAACAAAATGGCTTCAGAGATAAGCCACCTGCATGTATATGTATAATTTCATATTGCTTCAGGTTGTAGTAATGGTCTTTGGATCATGGACGGTGAAACAGTCATCCACCCTCCATCCAGTTTCTGCTTTCACACCATTAATGCCCCTTTACAACTGATATTCTCATTTGACACCAATAAAACTGAGAATAGTCACATTTCATGCACAACCCCACGATTCTCTGTATTTTCCTGTGCTTGCCCTTTGAAATTTGGCTGCTGCAAGTTGTCTGCATCTCATGCAAAGTGATCTTGATGGTTATGCTGTTTTGCCTTGGTCTTTGCTTTCTGTCACTGAGTAATGAATAATCATCAAACAAGGAAGTCACACTGCTTGGTAATAAAGCTTAAACTCACTAAATTAACCCCCAACTAATTAAACTGATACAGGTGAGTAAACCTAACATTTAATTTTGTGGTCTGTCATTCATAATTATTAATCAAACGGACGAAAGTTTCCCAGAAATTCTTTCAATAATTGTGTACAGTAAATTCCATCGCCCTCTGAACTGACTTTAACATTTACTGTCCAATTTTATAGATGAGATGCAGATATTTTGGCTTTCTTTTTGAAGGCTCTTCAATTAATTGCTGGACCATGTGGTCGGACATACTTTGGTCTAAATCAATTTTTAAACGATGGACAAACTTTATTTTATGAAATTCAGGTTTTGCTAGCGAAGAAAAATGCATACATTTAAATGCCGTGTAATGCATGACAAATTCACATTTATTGAATACTATAAGACTTTCAGTTAATGGAAGTTAAGGAAATCATGTTCTGTTATGGGTTTCCAAAGGGAAGATGGCCTTACATTTGTGGACACAATTGCTGTACTTCATACCCCTGGTAATTGGGGTACACGTTAAGTTTACTGAAAAAATGACGGGAAAATCAAGATTAATTTTTGAATTGTTTCCATAAATTGAAACAAAGGACAAAGATGATGGTACCCATTGAAAAGAATAGAAATAATTTGAACTAAGGTGTCTTGTTGGAATCACAGGGGTCTTCAAACTTGGAATCTGACTGGTTAAAACATGACTTGTCACACTGTGTTGTTTGGTGATATAGTGTTTATCACTGTAATGTATATACATGGACTACAGAAATTAGAGGACATTTTCCTTGGATTAGAAATAAAATTATGAACCACCATGGTGAAAGTCACCCCAAGCATTTTGGGTAATCTTTTGACTACGGTTGCACATCTTAGACGTTTAAGTAACTGCCAGCCCTTTTCAGACCATTCAACTCCATATTGCCAGCTGTTTTAGAGGATTTTGACTAGTTTTTCAAGGGCCACAGGATATTGTGGTCTATGGGTATATAAACACGGAACCCACGTAAACATAGATTAGTCTTTTCATTTTTTTTTCCTGATGAAAGGAGACAAAAACTAAGGGCTTTTGATGGCAAAATAATTAGGGCATCATGCAATGCATTACTATTGAAGTGCAGCAACCGCCTGATAATTTGGTCGCGATTCCTTGCCATTGCTTTGCCAAAATAGTGTTGAAACTAATTTATCCACACTTGGCACTTCTATGGTTTGAGTTCTTGGATTGATACCACCATCCAAGGATTTCCTGTGCAGACTGTTCA
Organism: Syngnathoides biaculeatus; assembly: GCF_019802595.1. Taxonomy (NCBI): domain Eukaryota; kingdom Metazoa; phylum Chordata; class Actinopteri; order Syngnathiformes; family Syngnathidae; genus Syngnathoides; species Syngnathoides biaculeatus. The sequence goes on along the minus strand of NC_084657.1, from coordinate 3,832,702 downwards.
GTTAGTTACCCTTGGGGGAGGGTGGGAACTTCTGAGCACACATTACTCTGATCCACAACATATTGGCGCATCTTGTATGTAAGAAACGGTTGTCTGGAAGTCAACAGGCTGGTCAAAACCAGCTCTGAGGCAAAACCATTCTGACACCAGCAAAACAAACTATTCTTACGTGGCCTCCTATGAGCACAGGTTTAACTCCTACTAAACATCTGTGGAAGGAGCTGAAACAAGTCATCTGGAGAAGGCAACCTTCAAACTTGAGACGACAACTGGGGCACTTTTCTCTGAGTTGGTCCAAATACATGTTGACAGATGCAGATTTCTTATGGAAAATAACTGAATTTGTTGGATTGGTTGCTTCAAAACGTTGTGTAACAAAATATTCAGGGAAGGTACCATCATTTTTATCCATATGTCATTAGTCTTTTGATTCTATTGAACCACATTTAAAAACCAGTCATTGGTCAATTCAGTTTTTTTAAACTGTTTTTTCCCCCCTTAAGTGTCAAGTTGTATTGTGGATTTTCCCATCTTTAACTGAGGGGTATCACCAATGATGTCCATGTCTTTTAAATCCACCTGCCCTTAGGCAACAGAATATGATTTACTTGGTCTCTTATTTTAATGCTGTAACATTACATTCAGTGGATGCCATTTCTGACAACAGAATGTATCGCCAATCTTCCCTGATCAAATATTCTTTCCATTTCACTCATTACTTTTTTCAATGCAAATTTGGTGTTTTGCTCTTTGTAAATGTTTGTTAAACTATAATGAGCTTTGGTTGTGGCTCTTGCCCTCTTTCTCCCGCTTTTTAGCTGCCAAAACTCTTCAGATCTTCAACATTGAAATGAAGAGTAAAATGAAGGCACATACCATGACTGATGACGTTACCTTTTGGAAGTGGATTTCCCTTAATACAGTTGCACTTGTGACTGACACGGCTGTCTACCATTGGAGTATGGAGGGTGACTCTCAGCCTGTCAAAGTATTTGACCGCCACTCCAGCCTGGCAGGCTGCCAAATTATCAACTACCGCACTGACGCAAAGCAAAAGTGGCTCCTTCTCATTGGTATTTCAGCACAGGTAAGTTAGCATTTTCCTTGGTCCACAGCAGAGGTCATCAACCTAACAGAGTGCTACTTCTTGAGTACTGGGTCAGGCCAACTAGCTGTTTAATGCGCACGTGAAAAAAATAACACATTTGCCCAAATTTATAATTATAATTTAATCATCTATCTAAGGACTGATCATGTTAATGTCACATCTTTCACAATTATCTAACACTGGAGGAAAAAATATTTTTGGAATACTTGATTTGTATTAATCTGTTTATATTTTGAAATGATCACTTCTATTGTAAGAAATCACATCATTCCATTACTCATTTGGTATTTCTGGAAAAAAACGTATGGTAGCTTGTGGCCAGTGAAAGGAATTGCTGGCAATTATTTTGAGTACTGGTATACAGTCTAGTGTCTAATAGTGTAAATTACAGTGAAGTCAATGTTTTGTTCACATTTAAAAATAGTTCTTCCACTATTAAACATCCATCCATTTACTGTATAGCCCGAGCCTATCCCAGCTGACTTTGTGCGAGTGGTAGCAGTTAGTCCCTGAACTGCTTGCCAGGCAATTGCATGTTAGCACTATGATACAATGTGCACAAACTGACATTTCCATAAATTTTTTTTCCCATATTGCATAGTGACACTTTGAGGGGGGGAGGCAAATATACTCGGCGCACAAACACAGATGAGTGATATGTATTAGCTAGCCAGAAACGCTATGGTGCCAGGGACAAAATGGCGGACGAGAAACGGGCACCAGGATGTCAAAATATCGTAAGTGAAGGACGTTGTAACACGAGGACTCAGTGTATGTGTGTCTTTCACCCTGAATAGCAAAATCGGGTTGTGGGAGCCATGCAGTTATACTCTGTGGATAGAAAGGTTTCTCAGCCCATTGAAGGACATGCTGCCAGCTTTGCCCAGTTCAAGATGGAGGGAAATTCTGAGGAGTCAACCCTCTTCTGCTTTGCTGTCAGAGGTCAGGCTGGTGGGAAGGTGAGTAAGCATCATGGAAACAGATTTAAATACTCTCTGTGTTTCTGTCATCAAAAATGTTTCTTCCCCCCCCCCAAAAAAAAATAGTTGCACATCATTGAAGTGGGAACCCCACCAACTGGCAACCAGCCATTTCCAAAGAAAGCAGTGGATGTCTTCTTCCCTCCAGAAGCCCAAAATGACTTCCCTGTTGCCATGCAGGTGTTTATGATTTTTTGAATTGACAAATTCGGCTTTGGAATGCATTTTTATTGCTATTGGAGCAGAAATACTTAGCAACTGCTGAAAGTCGAAATCTTCATTATACTCTTTTTAGCAATGGTCTATCGCCTCAGTGTGTGATCTTTAAATGCTATCACTAATTTTCTGTTCACTTTTGAACATACTTGTTTTCCAGATAAGCTCGAAGCAAGATGTGGTTTTCCTTATCACCAAATATGGCTACATTCACCTCTATGACCTGGAAACAGGCACCTGCATATATATGAACCGCATCAGTGGCGAGACTATTTTTGTCACAGCTCCTCATGAGGCCACCTCAGGAATCATTGGAGTCAACAGGAAGGGACAGGTAACTGTGTCAACGCAATATTGTTATCTTGAAAAATATTGGCAAGTGGTTACTCTTCAAGACCTTTTACAGGACTCTCACTTATAGTCGATGCCATGTATGATTAATAAAACTGACATGAGATTATGCAAATGACCGCAGCATCAAACATGAACTTTTGCTTCTGGTCGTAATTAGAGCATCAGCTCTGAGTCTTTGCATGAAAGCAGTGTAAGTTATCAACGGTGTAGTGTGTCACTCAGAGGGTTGCATTCTGGGTGTTACTGCTGGTGTAAAGCTGAACCAGAAAGGCGAACTGGATCCAGCCTGCCGATGAATATTCCAGCATGGTCATGCAGCATGAATAATTGATGGTAAAGAGGATAACTGATCCGAAGGTAGTGATGGAGCTTGCTGTATGTCAGGGCCGCAAACTGCGTAAGTGTAGCACACAAACAGATCTACGTTGGAGGCAAGCTGGTAAATTATAATGGACCACTATCTCCGTGCTTCCAGGTTTGTCAATAGGTAGACAGCAATATTGGTAACTTAAAACAAAGTCGTGCACTCAGCAGCTACTTCCAGAATATAGGTTGTAAAATTTTAAATTTGGTTACTTATTGTTCCCCTTTGACTTCAAAGGAAAATTAAAATCTAAAATGGTAATGTTCCCACTACATATAAAAGCTTTTATACACTTTCTGGAATGTATTTTTAATTTAAAAGTTTTTCGGAAGGCCATGACCAAGCATTTCAAGTTTTATTTTTTTCACATTCTTTAAGCAAATCAATAAACTATAAAATCTTGTTGATGTAGTAGGTATCTGTAAACTACAATTTGTCAGCATCCACTGTGTCATTGCTTGGAAAACAATATCACAGAAATGAAATCGTGTTTAAGCATAGAGATATGCTGATCTTTACTATCAAATACCAAGTGACTTAGAGGTTCATTTAATTGCGAGGTAGTGGCAGGACAGAGAGGAAAAAGAAAAAAAAAATTGGTGATAGTTAAAGGTACAGAGTAAATTTGGGGCAAAATCCCCTCGTGCTTAATCTGATCTAGTGCTAAGTACTTGGAAGTATCTCCTCGTAGCTGATATGGTAAATCAAGTCAGTGTCCCAAGAAGCTGTGATGGTTATCGTTTGCCATTATATTATATTGAGTACCATTTTAAAATTTCTTTCATGCCATTGGTCCTCATTTGAGCTTAGACCCCCATAATATAACAGGCTGCATTAGTATTGAAAATGACGTATAAACCATGGCAATGCTTACTCTGACCTGCTGAACTTGTTTGTTGGGGGGGGCAAACAGACTTACGCCTAGGCCCCCCCCCCACCCCCTTTTCACCCTCATCGCGCTATTTCTTTCAACTCCCTCATCATTCTGACAGTTAACTGCTCACAGAACTGAGCAACACTGTCCCACTCAGAATACATTTGTATTCAGGAGCCACAGCCCATGGCCAGACAGATTTAATCTTGTGTCCCACTGCGAGATTCAGATGGCTTTGCTTTAGACCAGGATTCAGGTATTTATCATATGAAGAGTTTTTCAAAATGAGACACATCCGTTTTTTTCATTTTGAGAAAAGGGCTTGGTATTGAAGGGAAAACAAACTCAATTTATGTTTCTAACTATTGGGGGATGGAAAGAGATGCTAAAACGTAACTAAACACCATACTACAAAAAAATATTGGCTTTAATATTCAACGAGTTTTTTTGATGACAAATTTCATTTTTTCTCCAAAATGAGACATATCCAAACATTCTATTCTTGGCAAAGTGAGACATATCCAAATTTCGACTTAAACCTTCAGGAGCAGCTGTATTTTTTTAAAAAAATCAGTTGCTTTTGATAGGCAATCATGAAAACTATTTGCCTTTCAACATTTCAAGCATTTTTAAATATTTAAGACCTTGACCACCACATTTAGAGTTAGGTATCAGAAATAAGGGTCAGTCACCCGTCACAATTTTCACAATTAGCTCACTAATGTCAGATGTTGAAAAAGGAGATGAAAAAATGGGAATTTCTTTTAAAAAGGTGTTTTTCAGTTATTTAGAAACTGTTCAGTATGAGGTCTTGGAAAGGCTGAGTTTACATTGTAATTTTGTGTATCTGTATGCGATTCTGCAATCCGACATCTGCAGGCATTGTGTCACTCAGTTGATTAATTTTCTTTATAAGTTGATGTGAGATCATTAAGAAGTAAACTGCTTCAAACCAGTCTACCAAGGTTAATATGGGTTGCGAGGGATACCATCAGAAAAAAAATAGGTTGTCGATCTCATACACAAATCTCCAAAATGAAATCAGTTTCAAACTCACAAATTCACTGTTTGAAATCTGACTCATTGAGTCTGCTTTCTTTTGATTTTATTTATAGCTGTAAAATCAAACTCGGCATTAGCATCTCTCTCAAACGTGGGCGCAGCCATTTTGGATGATCATGTGGAAGATACCGGAACTTCCCTCTAGACGAATTCTGATTGGATGCTGCTTGCTTCAGCAGGGCAGGCTGATTAAACGAAATTGTCGCATTTTGCTCTAAATAAGATCTCTATGTGGCATTTTGAAATAAAACGCGATCTTCCTTGGCTGATATAGAACGATATGTCGCACTTTTAACAAAAATCAGAGTATCCCGATAACTACCATTCGGAGCTGGATAATTTTGGCGCGAGTTTCGTAAATCTGGAAAAAAAAAAAAAAAAAAGCCTATGTCGCGTTTTGAAAACAAACTCTTCACATGCTTGTAAGGTTAGCTAAGAGGCTGTCCAGTGCAAATTTTATTCTGTGGAAAGCAACAAAAAATGGGTTGTTTGAATTTTCATTTGTCCATCAAGTTAGAATCAAAATAAGGTTTGTTGTGAAAACCCCAAAATAGACTCTACAAGCACCAGAGTCCCAATAGTCTACCCAGGTGTTTTCAAAGATTTTCTTAAAAATGTTCATCCATGTTTTTGTATAACAGGTGCTGTCAGTCTGTGTGGAGGAAGAAAACATCATACCCTACATCACCAATGTGCTACAAAATCCAGATCTGGCTCTTCGTCTGGCAGTACGCAACAACCTCGCTGGAGCTGAAGAGCTGTTTGCTCGCAAATTCAACAACCTGTTTGCGGCTGGCAACTATTCAGAGGCTGCCAAGGTGGCTGCCAATGCACCAAAGGTATTCTTGTCATCTTTATACGAATATAGTGCATTATAATAAGGATTAATCATTTGACATGTAGCTCAATTGGTTAATTGCCAAACTGTTTATCATTGGGATTTAAGGAGACTGTTAATTTGCAAACCTCATTGAAACGTGTTGCATTATCACAACCTACAAATTATTGGCCTTAAGTAATCAGCACAGTTGTAAAAAGTGCAAGAATGTTGCAGTTATATGCTATATACAGGGATCTCATTTGATGTGCATCCAGCATCTAAGACACGCAAAAATGAGTAGGGAAGCATAAACTAAGATGAATCTGCACAAGAGGATGCAATGCTATGGATTCAAATATTCAAGCGTGGTCCTAGAGGATTTGTTTTTGTGCAACTCATTCGGTTAACTTCTGAATGGTGCTCAAAAAAAAAAAAGCGTGGGTCCCACAGTACGCCCCAGCCATTTGAGGAAGAAATGCAGTATGCAGGGTTTGTACGGGTCAGGGAATTTCTGGAATATAATGGAAAGAAATGTTGCCTTTTGCAGGTCTTGGAAAGTCTGGTAAAATAAAAAAATATTTGGCTTGGGTCAGGAAATGTCATGGAATTTTCAGTCACTGTGACTTGACTGGCGCGATTGCACTCAAATCGGCAAAATCGAGCACGAAAAATCACGCGAGTAAAATTTTGTTATGAGTAGAAATACACAGACATTCTCAGCGGACATGAAAACCAATCCAGCAGTGAACCACAGCCTGACAATTGCGCTCTGGTAATTCCGGTGAATTCGGCAATGTGGGATAAATTTTTGCCCATAATTAGAAAAATACAAAAGTTTCCTTCATAATGGATTTCAGATTCAAATTCAGCATAAAAACTGTATAATAAAAGCAAAAAGTACGGGTAGTCATCTAAATGATTTATGCATATTTAGCTATATTAACTATGCTATAGTGAGAAGAAGAATGCATCTTGGTTCTCACAAAGGTTTGGGTATTCAAAAGAAATGTCAGTGGGGAAGAAGACATACTTGAGAGAGGATATTTCAATGTAAAAACAAAACTTTTTACAACCTAAATAACTGCTATGAGACACTGAGCTCAAAGCCTCTTCAGATTCCAGTGCACAAGCCAACTAATAGTTGATTTTCAGCAGATTCTATAAATGTAACCAAGTGACTATTCGCTTGTTGAAAACTTGTTCCAAAGTACTGAAGTTGAGGCAATGCTTACATATTGACAGTCACTTTTCCTCCATGATGGACAGTCAAGCATAAATGTACTTCTCATTTTTTATACTGTCTCACACTTCCCCTCTCAGGGTATTTTGCGAACTCCAGACACCATCCGTCGCTTCCAGAGCGTGCCTACTCAACAAGGCCAGACTTCCCCCCTGCTGCAGTACTTTGGGATCTTGTTGGACCAGGGTCAGCTCAACAAATTTGAATCCCTGGAGCTTTGCAGGCCGGTCCTCCAGCAAGGAAGAAAGCAGCTGTTGGAAAAGTGGCTCAAGGAAGACAAGGTTTTCAATATTTTGTCTGGAGTTTTGCCCCCAAGGGAAATCCCAATTTTCATCACGTATTTGATATTTACGGTCATGGTCTAATGTTAACTTTTCCTTTTTAGTTGGAGTGCTCAGAGGAGCTGGGGGACCTGGTGAAGGCAGTGGATCCCACCTTGGCGCTTAGTGTATACCTTAGGGCCAATGTCCCCAACAAGGTCATTCAGTGTTTTGCAGAGACTGGCCAGTTCACTAAGATTGTCCTTTATGCCAAAAAGGTCTGATTATCAATCTTATTGTCAGTCTTATCCTCAATGTCAAATAACATTATTGAAAGGATGATCATGAAGCCATTTCAAAACATATTTTTCAGGTGGGCTACTCTCCAGACTGGATCTTTCTTCTGAGGAATGTAATGCGGATCAACCCAGAACAAGGCCTACAGTTTGCCCAGATGCTGGTTCAGGATGAAGAGCCCCTTGCTGACATAACACAGGTTAGATGGGATGGCATACAGAAATTCTATAATCTATGGACCGGTATTATGTTTTAAGTGACTAAAAGCTGTTTAGATTGTTAGTAGAACTTTCTTTACAAGTTTTACAGGTCTCTGTTCTGTAATTCTGGAACTTCAAGTTCTCATCTTCATCTTTTTGATCAGATCGTGGATGTATTCATGGAATACAACCTGATCCAGCAGTGTACCTCATTCCTGCTGGATGCCCTGAAGAACAACAGACCATCAGAGGGCCCTCTGCAGACCCGCTTACTGGAGATGAACCTCATGCACGCCCCTCAGGTGGCTACATAGTTTGCAGAGAGGGCGTAAATCCTTTTAGCTTTTTTTTTTTTTTTTTTTTTTAAGCAGAATGCAAAACCCGGATCACCTTTATGGCGGAACATTTTTTTTTTTTGTAGTGGCACTGGGGTTCTTTGTATTATGATGCATATTTATTGAAAATGTCAGTCGCACATAACTGGTTTGAAAGAAAAGTGTCAAAAGAAAAGCAAATTACTGAAAAGATTAATAAAGACATAAGGCTGGGCACTTGCTGTGGAAAATAGAACTATTCAGGATTCAAGGTAAATTTAAATGTTTAATCTTTTGATTTACGTTTTTGTCATGAATACAGGTTGCTGACGCAATCCTGGGTAACCAAATGTTCACCAACTATGACCGTGCTCACATCGCTCAACTTTGTGAGAAGGCCGGACTGCTGCAAAGGGCATTGGAGCACTACACTGACTTGTATGACATCAAGCGTGCTGTGGTGCACACACACCTTCTCAACCCTGAGGTATAATTATAGTAATCAGTTGTAATTGGTAATTCCCGACTGTTAAATCTGATTAACCTCAAAACAGTATTTCAGTGCACATATGGCAAATCTGTACTGTCTTTAAATTCCAGTGGCTTGTGAACTACTTCGGCTCACTCTCTGTGGAGGACTCTTTGGAGTGCCTCAGGGCCATGCTGTCTGCCAACATCCGCCAGAATCTGCAAATATGTGTGCAAGTGGCCTCTAAATACCACGAGCAGCTTACCACACAGTCTCTCACCGAGCTCTTTGAGTCCTTCAAAAGCTTTGAAGGTGTGATGTTAGTTAACATTGACCCTAGTAGTCTGAGGATTACGATTCATTTTATTTCTGAATTATATATGCTTGTTTTTCTCTAGCATCGGAGAGGCAGACTTAATGACATTTAACCCATCATTCAGATGTAGTGACATGTATTTAGATTCACATCCCCAAACTATCAATCCAGTAATTAGGCAGGAGCACATGCAGGACAGTCAATGGACCATGTATAATGCATTACATTGGATTAGATCGATTCATTTGTTTCTACAATATTGTAACTCCTTATTCCCTGGTGTGTCAGAAATGTATCTTGAAAATGTCACAATTTCATGTTCCATCTAGTTATTCTTTGAAATATTGGTTAAAACATTTTAATTTTATATTTGCTGGGTGTTTGACTCCTGTGTGTCCATCTTTCAGGTCTCTTCTACTTCTTGGGTTCCATTGTCAACTTCAGTCAGGACCCTGAGGTTCACTTCAAATACATCCAAGCTGCTTGCAAGACTGGCCAGATAAAGGAAGTGGAGCGCATCTGTCGAGAAAGCAACTGTTATGATCCTGAGCGTGTCAAGAACTTCCTGAAGGTGAACACTTTTTCATTGCAGTTTCTCACTGAAGTGGTCTATTGAGCTATTTTTTTGTTCCCCATTTCTATGCTCTCTCACTGTATGATCACAGGGCTTCCCCAAATGTTCCCCAGTGGTACCTCAACATGCGAGTTTTTCCAAGACGTGTACTGTTTCGGCTAGTCCCGTTAGGGGTCACCACATCGTGCCATCTCAGATGAACGATCATATTTGTTTGGCACAGTTTTTACGCCGCATGCCCTTCCTGACGCAACCCCTCTTGGCGAGTAGAGGCCCCAGTGAGATACAAACTCACGACCCCTGGTTTACCAAACCAATGCTCTAACCACTGAGCTATGGGGCCTCTTTTTTTTTTTTTTCTGGAAATCACAATGTTTTTTTTTTTTTTTTTTTGGGGGGGTGTTGGGGGGTTATGTTCGTGTTGCAGTAAGTATTTGAAGACCTGTGAAAATCAATGTTAATCTTTGGTACAGTAGCCTTTGTTTGTAATCACTGAGGTCAAATGTTTCCTGTAGTTTTTGTCACCAAGTTTGCACACACTGCAGCAGGGATTTTGGCCCATTCCTCCACACAGATCTTCTCTGCCCCGTTTCCTCGTTGAGTTTGAATTCCCTCCAAAGATTTTCTATTGTATTTCTACCCCCCCCCCCTTTTTTTTTTTTTTTTTGGTGTGTCTGGAGACTGGCAAGGCCACTCCAAAAGCTTGATATGTTTCTTGCAGAGCCAGTAATTGGTTATCTTGCCTCTGTGCTTCAGGTCATTCTCATGTTGGAAGACCCAGCCACGACCTATTTTCAATCTTCTAACTGAGGGATGGAGGTTGTTACCCAAAATCTCGCAATACATGGCCCCAGTCATCATCTCTTTAATGCAGTGCAATCATCTTGTCCCATGTGCAGAAAAACGCTCCGAAAGCATGATGCTCCCTCAACCATGCTTCACAGTAGGGATGATGTTTTGAGGATGTTATTCCTTTTTTTTTTTCCTCTTCCAAACACAGCGAGTGGAATTAAAACCAAAAAGTTGTTTTATTCTCATCTGACCACATAACTTTCTCCCATGAGATGGGCTTCGTGTGCTGATTTAGGCCGAGGAACCTTCCATACCATGCATGATTTTTAAACTTTAACATGTAAGTGTATTACCAACAGTAACTTTGGAATCAGCAGTGCCAGCTCTCCAAGTCATTGATCAGCTCCTCTTGTGTAGTTCTGGGGTGAGTTCTCACCTTTCTTAGGATCATTGATATGCCACAAGTTGAGATCTTGCTTGGAGCCCCAATCTGAGGAACTTTGACGGTCTTATCTAGCTTCTGTTCCCAACAGTTGATCTTTTTCACCAAGCATCTTGGCCATTGTCCCATCGCTATTTCCAGCCTTGTGGAAGTTTAAAATTTTGTTTTGGGTGTCTTTGAACACCTCTTTGATTTTATCAATATTAGTAGTTGGAGTCTTCCTGATTGTGTGGAGTCTTGCAGCTAACAATCTCCAACAGGGACTTCTAATTTAGAATAAGACCTGTGTATGTTGAATTTTTAAGAGGCAGACTAACATGTCGTTGGGGGCCAGAATTTTTGCTGATTGGCAGGTGTTTAAATACTTATTTGCAGCAGTAGCAGACAATTTAAAAAAAATATATATACATACGTTGTGATTTCTGGATTTTATATTGTTTTTTTCCCCACATTGTTGACACCTAAGATGAAAATTTCAGACCCCTTTGTGATTTCAATAACTTGCAAAATCCCAGGGTGTTCAAATACCTACTTTCCTCACTGTATATTATTTATCCTCTTTGTAAAACCCAATATTACATTTGCAGTTGTGACCATCCCCTGACCATATGTCTTCATTATGCTGCCCTCTGTTGGCCGAAGTGCGCATAACAGAAGGGTCCACAGTGAGTTAAATATGGATGAACTATATAATTCCTTAGGCTTGTCATAGTTTTTATAAGCTTTCTTGTTGGAAAAAAGTTACATTTTGTTTTACAGGGGCCAGAATGTCTAGGAATTTTATTTCAACTAGGGAAAGAATTTGAAAATGTCACAAGCTTGGTCACAGAACTAAACCAAGTCAAGGCACGACTGAACTACTTTTTCAAACCCCCTCACTCATTTAGCCTCTGCCATTATTCATATTCTAATCCTGAAAATGTATTTGAACTCTTAACTTTTGCTGATTGCACTGTTTCAACCTCCCCCCCCCTTTTTTTTTTTTTTTTTTCGCAAGTGTTAGATCAATTACCCTGACAGCAGTAAATTATTTTTGTTTTTCATCTTTTATCTTTGGAATGGGAGGACGTGTATCAGGTAAATCTGTCTCTCCTCCTAATAAAAGATCTTTCCCTATTTTATCATCCTTGTTCTCTCTAATATGAAGCAAAGGATTGAAACTGGGATTTGTATGGAGGTGTATGTACTCGTGTACCACCAGTTAAGTCACACACGGCTGCAGCAAGTGCCATCATATCTTTAGTTCGTTCTAGATATCCGTCATTTACTATGAATGCAGTCAGTGATGAACCAGCTAGTTTCCTGTGCTCCTTCGGTGAGTAAAGATTTTTGGTGTTAGTGTACAGTGTGTGTATAGTCCTCTAGTGGGAGTCTGAAGTCTGTGCTGCATGTTATTGAATTATATGAATATACAAACCCAGTTTTTTAATCCTATGTGGATTGGTGCAGTGCAGTGGTGCATTGTGGTTCAGAGGACCGTCATGGGCCTTACATTTTTCTTATTTGGAGATGGCTACAACTAGGAGTCTTTGTTGTAGTTGGAAGCCCTGCGTCATTTGATACTGCATCAAATCATGAATCGCTTGAGCTGGGTTTGATGTACCTGATCAAGCTTGATGCAAACATTGTGCACAATTCAGTGTGCTAGGAAGATAAAACCCCTTCAGGCTCTAAAATGGTGTTATGGGTAGGTTGCGGTTGCAATAAAGCACTTTTCCCCAGCTCTTCCTTTGTCATGGACAGGAAGCCAAACTGACTGACCAACTTCCGCTCATCATCGTCTGCGACCGTTTCGACTTTGTGCATGACCTCGTCCTGTACTTGTACCGTAACAACCTGCAGAAGTACATTGAGATCTATGTTCAGAAGGTAAGGCTCAGAAGGGCATTTAGACAGGAGATCACTGCAGGAACATAATGGTAACATAACTTCTCCGTTTTAGGTGAACCCAAGTCGTCTGCCTGTGGTGGTAGGTGGTCTCTTGGATGTGGACTGCTCAGAAGATGTCATTAAGAGTCTGATTCTTGTTGTCAGGGGACAGTTTTCAACTGATGAACTGGTAGCTGAAGTGGAAAAGAGGAACAGGTATGTCAATGTTGGTGCCAGACCAAAACATGAACAAAAATGAGATTCATCTTACTTTATTGCTTAATCGAAATAATGGGTTGAGGTGGACTCTTAAGTATCCTCTTAATCTTTCTACCAAGACATTTTGAGCAGGTATTTTATTTTTTGTGGAATGGGTTTAGGGAAGACCAGTTGACTCATGTCAAGACCTCAGTGGTTTTCCTACTGAAACAAGGCGTATGCTATATCCAGAAAACATGTTTAGGAACAAAACACTAGATGTATGACTTCTGCACTTCCCAATGAGCGTGGACTTGAACGTGCAAGTTGACGTACCTGACCCCTTTCTGTTAATGTCCCCATTTAGATATTTTTTGAACTATTCCCTCGCAGCAAACATCAAACTGTATATCTTTACCATGTTTATCTTTATTTTTTTTTAGATTGAAGCTGCTGCTGCCATGGCTAGAGTCTCGCATACACGAGGGCTGCGAGGAACCAGCTACTCACAATGCCTTGGCCAAGATCTACATTGACAGTAACAATAACCCTGAACGCTTCTTGAGGGAAAACCCGTTCTACGACAGCCGTGTCGTTGGCAAATACTGTGAGAAGAGAGACCCACACCTGGCCTGTGTGGCCTATGAGAGGGGGCAGTGTGACCAAGAGCTAATCAATGTGAGACTTAATTTCTTTGCTTGCTTGTCCCTACCATTTTTTCCCCTCCCTGCTCTTCATAATAAAGCTATTTCTTCACACATCACACAGGTCTGCAATGAGAACTCACTTTTCAAGAGCTTGTCTCGTTACCTGGTGCGGCGCAAAGATCCTGAGCTGTGGGCCAGTGTTCTGCTGGAAACCAATCCTTTCAGACGACCACTTATTGACCAGGTAGTCACACAGACATTGAGTTGACATTCAATTTCTTTTCTAGAGCTCAAAGCTTTTAATGTTTCTCAGGTGGTGCAAACGGCACTATCAGAAACCCAGGACCCAGAAGAGGTGTCGGTCACAGTCAAGGCCTTCATGACTGCTGACTTGCCCAACGAGCTCATTGAGCTGCTGGAGAAGATTGTGTTGGACAACTCTGTCTTCAGTGAACACAGGTGTTTATTTGCAACATCAAGTGATGCATATATTGTTTCAACATGCTATCAAGAGCAAATGAATCAAATAATGTCCTGAAAGAATCTGTTTCTGACTCTTGCCTGTAGAAATCTGCAAAATCTGTTGATCTTGACGGCGATTAAAGCTGACCGGACACGTGTAATGGAGTACATCAACAGACTTGACAACTACGATGCTCCCGATATTGCCAACATCGCCATCAGCAACGAGCTGTTTGAAGAAGCTTTTGCCATTTTCAAAAAGTTTGACGTCAACACATCGGCTGTTCAGGTAGCTCTCGATTGAAAAATTACGTTTATGATCGACTGTCCATCCCCCCCACAAAACCTTCCTGTCTGCTCTTTCTTTCTAGGTGCTGATTGAACACATTAGCAACCTGGACCGGGCCTATGAGTTTGCAGAGCGCTGCAATGAACCAGCTGTGTGGAGCCAGCTAGCGAAGGCGCAACTTCAAAAGGGTCTTGTCAAAGAAGCCATTGACTCCTACATTAAGGCTGACGACCCCTCTGCATACATGGAGGTGGTGCAGGCTGCCGATAAGAGCAGTAAGAAGAACGGGCTTCTGATTTTTTTTTTTTTTTTTTTTTTTTTTCATGCAAATGTCACTTTGGTCCATACCTTTGTATGTCATTAACGCTAATCCCTGAGCGTGATGCCATATGTTGGACAGATACATATAAATGTCCTTTTTGAAACACTCCACTAACTCAGCAAACTGAAAGGCAGCAAATTTTGGGGGATTGAATACAACCTTTTAAAAAGAATAATCACCATGCCTTGGCCAGTGGCAGGAGCAAGAAACCATTAGTAAATTGGGATTTTTGACTTAGTGTCGAAGTCAACCAAAAAGTCAGGTGTCTGATGGGTTGGATAATTTTGAGTAAAATCATTTTGGCAACAGACATCTGGGGAAGAGAGAGAGTCATATGTGATCTTAACAGAACTCCTGTGTGAAATATGCTTGGCTTTGCTATGGATTTAAATAGACGGGTTTTTAAGATTTAAGTCAATAGGATAGGAAATGTGGAATGAATGTTTTAAATTAAATTGTGAACATTCAAGTATTACCTTAGGTTGTGCATGTCACAAGAATAATTGCTTTTCATCTCACTAAGGGGAATTATTTCCAAAATGAGCAGATACTGTGTTTTAGGTAACTGGGAGGACTTAGTCAAATTCCTCCAGATGGCACGTAAGAAGGCCCGCGAGTCCTATGTGGAGACAGAGCTGATTTTTGCTCTGGCTAAAACCAATCGCCTAGCTGAACTCGAAGAGTTCATTAATGGACCCAACAATGCTCATATTCAGCAGGTAAGCTGTTCTCATGTTGTCATTGTGATGCCTGCTCAAAACTCAAAACATTTTCCTTATTTTTATTTATAATCTCATAGGTCGGTGATCGCTGTTATGACGAGAAGATGTACGAGGCTGCTAAGCTGTTATACAACAATGTCTCCAACTTCGGTCGCCTGGCTTCAACCCTCGTGCACCTCGGAGAGTACCAGGCTGCCGTAGATGGGGCCCGCAAGGCCAATAGCACCCGTACCTGGAAGGAAGTCTGCTTCGCTTGTGTAGATGGTCAGGAATTCCGACTAGCTCAAATGTGCGGCCTCCACATTGTGGTGCACGCTGATGAATTGGAAGAGCTGATTAATTATTACCAAGTAAGACTGAGTTCTGTTTCTTTAATACTTAAGAGACCAGTATGTTGAAGCTCCTTGATTTGTCTTTTTTTAGATTCTAAAATATTTTACAAGAATTTACAATGAAATAATAAAGCACATATCTTGAGATATCAAATTTGTCTTTTACCCACTTATGATTATAATTTGCCCAGTATGTCAGCTCAAATTCAAGTGTTATTTCTCTTCAAATTGGTGAAACATCTAAAATCTGGAGTGAATTTGTATGTATCTACATTAAAGCCCTTTTTGTGGCTGTATGGTCTCATCTATGACTGGTGGAATAAATTTAACCCTTACCCTATTACAACATTAACCCCGACTGACCTGAAATCATCCTCCATCCATTCTCTCAGGACCGTGGTTATTTTGAAGAGCTGATCACCATGCTTGAGGCTGCTCTGGGCCTGGAGCGTGCACACATGGGCATGTTCACAGAGCTGGCCATTCTTTACTCCAAGTTCAAACCCCAGAAGATGAGGGAACACCTTGAGCTGTTCTGGTCCAGAGTAAACATACCAAAAGTCCTGAGAGCAGCGGAACAAGCACATTTGTGGGCAGAGCTGGTTTTCCTGTACGACAAGTATGAGGAGTACGACAATGCCATCATCACCATGATGAACCACCCAACGGATGCCTGGAAAGAAGGACAGTTCAAGGACATTATCACAAAGGTACATTGAAAAATCAATGGTACTAGAAAAATCCATGTTCTTGAGTATTTTTACATTTTTATTGTGGTAAACAGCTTTATCATGGATCATTATTCCAAGAATGTAATTTTTTTCTGTTTTTGATAACTGTTTCAACTGAATCAGCAGTGCTTCTACTCCATTTTGAGTCAACTGGTTCTAGACACATCCAAACACTTGATAAAATGCTCCTTCAGTTTAGACAGATTTTCATCCTTAATCACTTTTATATGAAATCTTATTGTGCCATCCTTAATTGCCTTCATACGATTTTAATAGGAATCTAATTGTAATCCACATATCTGGCATATTATTGTCGTCCTTATTTTCACCAGCTTGTAGTTTAATTTCCTATCTCTGTTAACCTCTTTAGGTGGCCAATGTGGAACTATACTACAAAGCTGTCCAGTTTTATTTGGAATTCAAGCCCTTGTTATTGAATGATCTGCTTATAGTGCTGTCTCCACGACTGGACCATTCTCGTGCTGTCAACTTCTTCAGCAAGGTACACTTGTACTTTCTCACAACTGATTGTTTTACTGCTCTTGTGTGGTGTGGTCCAGGTGACCAACACGGTACCGACAATTGGACTTGATTGGACATGAGCGGTATGGTGCCAAGGGGCATCCAAACTGCCTGAAAATACAGGAGTACTAGAAATAAAAAAGAAGCAAGGCTAGCATTTAGCTTTTTTGGTAACTACATTGTGATTGCAAACTCTGCTTCTTGTCATTTTTATTGTGGCGAATGAATCTGAGACACTTTATACACAGCACAACCAGTTGGTCCTTTGTCTCAGCAACAGTCGTCTTCAGGTCACTTTCTAAATTGCTACAGTTAAGTTACATGTCAGAATTAGTCAGTGGATTGGCCAACCTCTGGTTAGACCAGACTCGTGAAGTTTTTAAAGCTTGTGGTTTTCTGTCCTGGCCATTTTCTGGGCAAACCGGGGCAGCAAAATCACTATAAACACAACATGGAAATGTACATACTCACTCAGGATAATCTTTCAAATATGAGGGATTACGGGGGAGGTAAAATGTTGAGATTTGTTCCCATTGTCTGTATATGTACAGTGTAGGTAAAATGCCATAAAAGTGCGGTCCATTTACCATTTTTAGACTACATCTGTGGTTGTTTGGATTGTAGAGACTTTTTTTCTTTTCCACAGGTGAAACAACTGCCATTGGTCAAGCCCTATCTTCGCTCAGTGCAGAACCACAACAACAAGTCAGTTAATGAAGCACTTAACAATCTCTTCATCACAGAGGAGGACTATCAGGTGAGGAAGCTGCTTTGTCAAGAACTCTCCCCCTGTGGGGTGTGGAAAAATGTAATTTAGAGTCAATGTTTTAATTGTCACTCTCAGGCTTTAAGGACCTCAATAGATGCCTATGACAACTTCGACAACATCTCATTGGCCCAGCGTTTGGAGAAGCATGAGTTAATTGAGTTCAGACGAATTGCAGCATATCTCTTCAAGGGCAACAACCGCTGGAAACAGAGTGTGGAGCTCTGCAAAAAGGACAGGCTTTATAAGGTACCTTTCCATCATCATGTACTCACATTCATGATTTTTCATGTGCATCTGTGACTGACATTTCTGACCTGCCTCTATGCTGTGCTCTCCCTGCAGGATGCCATGCAGTACGCATCAGAGTCCAAGGACACAGAGCTGGCTGAGGAGCTGCTGTCCTGGTTCCTCCAGGAGAACAAGAAGGAATGTTTTGCTGCCTGCTTGTTCTCCTGCTATGACTTGCTGCGGCCTGATGTGGTGCTGGAGACCTCCTGGAGGCACAACATCATGGACTTTTCTATGCCATACTTCATTCAGGTCATGAGAGAATACCTCAATAAGGTAATTCATTCTGCCTGAACTGTATTTAAGTGCAGTCGAGACATGTTGACTCCCAAGTTGTTTTTATTTTTACATATGGGATAATGTCAGTTTAATTCCTTCCCATGTATGTCCCTATCATAAAATTACGAGATTTAAAAAATAAATAAATATTTAAAGGAATGTTGCACAAGAAAACCTATTTACTTCAATTCTTAGTGTTTTTCGTGTGATTGTTTAATATTCAGGCCTAGAAGTTAATTCTATACAAATTTATTGTAATTATGACAGTTCCAGGTTGCAGTGCACAATAAAATATAGGCTCGGCTCTTCTGTTAACTTATAGGAATAGGTGGTAATGCAGGATAAGAAGTATTGCTCAATTAATGTATTTGCTGATTTTCTTTTGTTTTATATTTATGGCCCAGAAGTGCCTTACATACAAATATTTGGAGTGGTTATGACACATTTTAACTTTGGTAAAAAGATGGAAGAGTATGGCATAAATTGGGGTCCCCTTTATATCTAACATACATTAATACAGCTCTTCCTCACTGTAAATACTGTGATGGGTTATGGAAGGCGTTTGCAGAGTTAGTCATCGCCACCATGTGCTGTTTATAGATGGTTAAAATAACTCTTGGTAATCATGAATTGAGTCAGACACATTCGATGCTGCAGTCATGTTTTTTTTTTTTTTTTTTTTTAATTTGTGGTTCCATGGGTAATCTCGCTGGATATCCTATGATTGACAAAAAAAAGTCAAAAAAAGCAAAATCCACTAATGATGATTGTTTTGAATCTCACGAATTCTCATTTTATTTTGGAAGCATGTTTTTACCATGTTGGTAAACTTAAAATGTACAACTTTCAAGCCATTCACCTACACATTGGTCATAAGTGTATGAAAGCAGTAGGATTATAATTCAAATCGTGTTTCAGTTTGAAGACGACACGGCTGTTTTGTTTGAGTTAGAAATCATGGTAAGCCAATATGCTGTATGGACATTACCCATTTTATGGGTATAGGCAAACTTGAGGCTGTCGTCCGTACCAAGTGTTAGAGAATTTTTTTCATTTTTTTTTTTTTATGATGGACATTTTTTTCTTGTAGGTTCATGCGTGTGAATGTTAACTGTTTACTTCTGCTTCCAATTAACTTGTTCACCTTTTTTAAGCATTCTTCAACTTTCCCAGTCTTTTGTTGCCCCTATTCCAGTTTTTGGGCAAGTTGTAGGTTCAAATTTCGACTGAGAGAATATTTCCAAAATTAACATCCATCAGTTTGACCATTTAAATAGCATGTCTTCGTAGTGTATTCAACGGAATACAGTTTGAAAAGGATTTGCAAGTCACTGTGTTCTCTCACTTTACATGTCCCAATGTCATTGGAGTTGAGTCTTATTAATGCATCATATGCACCAGAGTTGCTGATTACCTCTATTTCAAGGGGCCGTGTGATTACTACCAAAGTCCCTCCCTTTTTTTTTTTTTTTTTTCTTGGTGCCTCCTTACAGAACATATTACAAATTTGAAGCGTTTTTTTTTTTTTCTCTCCTAATTCCAGATGAAAAAAACATGGCCACTTAAACTGATTAAGAGGTTGTGGAGTGGCTTTTTGGGTTTTTACGTTATGAAATGAAAATATATCTGACTTGAGTGGGTGTCCTCTCCATATTTAAGTCGCCCTCGCATTAGTTTGTTTCTTGGCAACAAATGGAAGATCGTGAACTAGTTCATGCAGTGGTATAAAAATGTCACAAACAAAGCATGCTTTATGACCGCTGTACTTACTAATTACTGATTTTCATTTATTTAATTATGGCTTAGAAGTGTTCTTTACTTAAATGTATAATGTAATTGATTTGACTGCACTGGGTTAGAGAGACTACTGCGTTCCAAGTTATTCCTCTTATAAATGCAGGTCATGTCGCTGCTGTTTCTATCGTAAAATGAATGACTCACTGTTAGAGCTGTGTGTCATGAAGGCTTGAATGTGGAACTTCCAAATGTTTCTCCCCTTTTCACCTACTCTGTGACACACAGCATGGGACAGCGCCTGTTATCGAAACAAACGGCCTTGCAAATGCATAATTGACCCCTCCGTACAGGGCACTTAACCACGCCTCCTGAAGTGACGTCACGCCACGTGCGCTGACGTCAGACAAACAATTAGCAAAAATATCGGCGCAGCAAGAAAAGAATAGAGCGAAGTCCGATTTACTGGCTGATTTCTCACTCGCATTCTTAGCTGACAGTGAAATATCGTTGAAAAGCAGACGGCAGGGCTTCAAGTATTTCAGCGAGGGGTATTTCAATGGTATTTACATGCCTATCGACGGAGAAACCATTATTAGCGCGAGATCTTTCCGGAGTCAGAGGAAGACTGACAAGCCACATAATATAATATATTAAAACCCAAAGACGAATTCGTCATTGACAGTTTCCTATTTTCATGTTACATATCACACTTGTGTGCAGAATCTGTATGTGTATCTGTATAGCCGTTTGTGAACCGCCGTATGAAGGAAAAGAAGGTGAGGCTTGATTTACGAGTTGTTTCTCTCGTTTTCTTTGTGTAACCTCACGCGCTCCCCTCAATTATTCTTGAATTAGTGCCGAACCTACGTAAGTCCCGACCGAGTACGACAATCACTACTTTAGTGTCCTCAAACATCCTTCAGTCTTGGTGTCTCGGTGCACGTCGAAGGCTTTTAGGACTGCTAGTCCTGTTTAGCTTAGCTCACAGCCGAACAGACGCGTTTGTGCAGTCAGATCATCGCAAAATATCGCTCAACACAGATCAAATGTGTCAATCATTCACACTTAGCTATGTTATACAAGCGAAGAACTGCTAATTCATTTGAGACATGTATTGAAAATATACGGCTTACCTTCGTGTAAACACAGTCCGGTTTACCGTAGCCGTGAACAAAGGGACACGTTTGTGCAGTCAGATCATCGCAAAATATCGCTCAACACAGATCAAGTGTGTCAATCATTCACACGTCGCTATGTTATGCAAGAGAAGAACTGCTAATTCATTTATATGAGACATGTATTGAAAATCAAATATAGGGCTTACCTTCGTGCAAACACATCTGTTCCAGTTGATGGATTCAGTTGATGATGCGGTCTTCCACAAAGTTTGATCCATCGTAGACATTTTTCGTACTGGGTCTTCGGTTTTGGAAAGGGTCCACCAACTAGCCTTTCAGGATACCTGTCGTTACTATTATAAAGTCCGTGACTACACCTCTTAACCATATCTATTGTTAAAGAACCCAAATACGCGACAAAAGCTATACTGGACCATCCAACGTTGTCTGAGGAAACTGCAGGTCCAAAAAAGGGTCGTGGTTAATTGTCTGATTTGTGCTAAATTGGGAGTGAAACCATACCATTCTGCATAACCATTTTTGACATTTTCATCTGTTGTATACTTAACTCATGTTACATTTTTATTTAAGTTTTAGTTTGCATGTGGTATTAAGCAGTTTTTTTTTTTCTTTGTAAGGTTGACAAGCTTGAAACCTCAGAGTCACTAAGGAAAGAAGAGGAGCAAGCAACAGAGACGCAACCCATTGTCTATGGTAAGTCTTAATCCTCAGTTCTCATTTGGACAAAACTAAAATTTCCTCACTCTCCTACATCCAAATTTTATGAACAAAAGGATTTTCCATTATCATGACAAATTGTTTGTAGTCCTCACAGATTAGTCATCCAAAATAGTTGCCCATGAATTTTAAAGACTTGCGTTTTTTTTTTTTTGTTTTTTTTTTTTTACAATTTCAAACTACTCCCAGGTGTCTTCACATTCATGTGACGTTTAGTCAAAATACGAGGAACTCAGACAAAATGATGGATACCACTTAAAGGGGGGACAAAAAAGTCAAGTCTTGTCCTCTAGTTAGCCTTCGCCTGCTAACCTGCTTGTTTTGTCTGCATTGTAAGATCCACGTTTTCAGAAGCTTGGCTTTTTTTTTTTTTTTTCCCAGTGTGTGTGAACAATTTAGATTCAGAGGAACGCCTTATGGTAGACTGATTCCGATGCAGTGAAGTATAAATGTAGTTATGTAGTTACCTTTACACCTTTAAATGAGTTATTTTATTTATTTATTGAGTAATTTTACAAAAAAAAGTGAAACCCTTTTTATTTCTGAGAATAAGATGACCTACCCTCCTTCTTAAACACATTGAAAGCTCTTAAACGTATTAAAACATGTTTTCAAAGTATCTTTTCATGGTATTTGTAATAGCATGAGTTGTACTTTTACAGTGTAGTTCTCTCTGCCCCCCACAGTTCTCCAAATAAGAGGCAAAAGTGCTCTTGCTTCAAGGTGCTTTTGTTACTCCCGTTTGAAGATCATTGAATCAAACATTGTGCAGTGCCACCTCGATATATTCACACCTTCACTTTCTCCACATTTTGCTGTCACTTATTCTAAAGCTAATTTGAGTATATTTTTTTTGACAAAATATCCCATAATGAGAGTTAAAAAAAAAAAGTTGTGCAAATTTATTGAAAATGCAAACATTTAAATATAATTGGTCCATAGGCATTCACACCTTTTTGGCTTAATATTTTGATGAAGCACATTTGGCACTAAACAGCCTCACCTCTTCTTTGGTATGTCTCCATGAGCTTCCCGCTCTCTGAAGAAGGTTCTTTATATTGTGTAGCGCTCATCTTACCCTCTGCAAGACTAGTCCTCCAGCAGAAAAGCAGCTCAACAGAATGATTCTGCCACCAGCATGCTTCACAGCAGTGATTGTGTCAGACAGACGATGAGCAGTGCCTTTGCTCCATATATGACACACTCCAGGCCAAACTATATCAAATTACAGAATTTTGGTCAAGATTCGAGAATCTTTAAGTTTCCTGTTTAGAGGGTGAGAAATGACATCCATCTGGCCACTCTGCCATTAAAAACATGATTGGAGTGAATTAGGAATGATTGACCTTCTGGATGGTTCTCCTATCGCCACACTGGAGCCCTGCCTTAGTGACCATAGGGTTCTTGGCCACCTCCGATCAAGACGCTTCTTTCCCAGTTACTTACCTTGGTCGGACGGCCAGCTCGAGGAAGGGTCCTGTTGGTTCCACACTTTTTCCTTTGCTGAATAATTGAGACCACAGTGCATTTCTGGATCTTCAATCCTGCTAAAATTTTCTCCGTCCTCAGATTTATGCCTTGACATAATCCATTCTCACAGGTCTTGTATTTTTGTGGGTTGTCTGAGTGACATTAAAATTGGTTTGATTTGAAACCTTTGTGTGGTATGCAAAAAAAAAAAAAAAACTGATATCTGGAGGTGGGCAATTATTTTTTTACGGCCCTGTATATTTCATCGAATGAAAGTAAGATAGCTTCATATTAATTTGAAAAGCTATTGACAGGCTACCTGAAATTAGCATGGATGTTAAGGTAATTATAAACCCAAAACTATTATACTGTCACACAGAGGAAGCAATGCCACCAACACAGCATACAACTGTACTAAAAGTAATAGTCTTTATGGAAAACTGAAAATTGTGGTACTACAGCCTGTGTTCTTCAAAGTTTTTGATATAGTGGCAGGGGGGCTAAAGATGGAATTCAAGCTAGCAGGGAAAACTGCCCCTTCTCAAACAGGCACATCTTTATACAGTCGAAGCCGGAGGTTTACATACACTGTGCAAAAACACATTTCATTTTTTCCCTCTTAGTCTGAAGTCAAATCAGGCTCGTCTTTTTTTTTTTTTTTTTTTTTTTTTTTTTTTTTTTTTTTTTTTAAATGGTGACCAAAACGTTTTTGGTCATATACAGACCTCTAAGATAAAAAAGGTTTTTTTTTTTTTTTTTTTTTTTTTTTTTTTTTTTTTTTAAAACTGCTGTCAGCAATTTTTACTGACAACTATTTTCTCATAATGGGAGACTTTAATATTTATATTGACAATAACATGGACAAAAAAAGGAACACTGCGATAACTCGACATTTAATATCAGTCTCAAGATCACATCTTAGACCTGGTCATTTCTAAGGATGTTGAATTTCTTTGAATCCGCATTAAGGATATGGCCATTTCTGACCATTTTTGTGTATTCTTTGAATTACAAATTCATCCAAAACCTCTTCTGTCTATTAAGAAAAAGCACATAAATGAAAGTACTACTGCTACGTTTATGGAGACTTTTCTGTTACACAAACTGTTCATGCCGAGTTAGTTGAACTTTTGTACTATTTCACTTTTTAAATCTGAAATGTCATGAATGTTGTTGTTCATGTTAAAACTAAGACAATCTTAAAGCGACCAAGAATACCGTGGAAGAGCATGAATATGGTCAAGAGCTCCAATTCAAAGTGTAGGAAAGTAGAACGTTAGGGGATAAAAAAAATTCCAAAATGGCTAACCTCTATAGACTGTCATTTTCATCGAGTTAGTCAGGGCCGGACAGCAACACTTTTCTAAAATCAAGAACTGCAACAATACTTGCACTGTTTCCTGGGATTGACAAGCTCAGATATAGATCCTGATAAAGCCAATAAATTTGCTTATTTTAGTGCCATCAATCAACTCGCATGTTGTCAGTGAATCTTATCAGGAGCTTCCAAAGCCGTGATCTCATCTGCACTTCCCCATATTCTTTAAAGACAGTACGTTTTGTGCATGTAAATGTATGACCTCAAAGAAAATATAAAATGATCTTAAATTCATTATTGTTGCACTCAACAAGATAAATATTGATCATGATTGACCTGAAACAGGAGAGGTTTTGTCTGACTTCTTTTTTCCACACCTTTCTCATTATGAACCCTCTCTGGTGTGTACTTTGCAGGCACACCCCAGCTAATGCTGACAGCGGGCCCCAGCGTACCAGTGGCCCCCCAGCAAGCATACGGCTACGGCTACCAGGCGCCAGCTGCCGCGTACGGTCAGCCGGCCGCCGCGCCAGGTTTCGGCTACGGCATGTAATGATTCTCCCCTGCCCTCTGTCCACATATTGACTGGAGCTACTGTCCATCCATCACGGTCCACAGTCCTTCACCAGACCATTGTTTTTGTTTTCTCACTCACCCTGCCCTCAACAAGGGGTAAATTAGGGATGATGCGAAGAACCCCCCCCCCCTAACTCCTTTTTTTTTTCCTGCTTTTTGCCCTCACAAGAGTTCATGAAGGTCTTTTTTTTTTTTTTTTTTCAAAGATTTCATCACAAAAGAATCCATTTTCTCACATTCCGTAATGACTAGATTAATTTTTTCTATTTTATTTGGTTTGTGGTTTATGTAAAATAGGGTGGGTGGGGTGGGGGAAGAGCTAGTTCTCTTCTCAGTTGTGAAGCTTCTGATTTGCACTCAGTAGTGAGAAATTAATGTTGACCCTTTTTTCTGTTTGTGTTTGAGCAGCTTTCTGACTGTAAAATCAATTTATTGTATATTCCATTTCAAAATCCGGCTCTGCGCTTTTCCTTTTGATCAAATGGCCACCACAGTCCTCAAACACTACATTGTCCCAGTCAACACCCCCCCCCCTTCCGGGAAAAAAAAAAAAAAAATCTTTCAGGGCTGATTGTCAAAATGGAGTATTTTAGGAGGTCAACTTTTTCCAGTCTATGCAGGACTTTGTACATGGAGACATGCCATTGTGCTTTAAATGTTATCATAACGTGGGACCAATCCAACTCCGGGGAAGCAGACCTATATTGCACCCTCTGTATGCTGCAGGTTGTTTCTGCACCTTCTAGTTTGGGTCACTGCTCAGAAGCTCAAAACATAAATCTTGTTGGTTCAGAATTGTCAAAGGACTGGTGGTAATTTGAAGTATATATAGATATATCAAAAAGTTTGCATCTAATACAGAAAATCAAGAAGTCCTTTTTGAATTTATAATCCTGCCTATCCACATTTGAAATTGTGCACTTACGATACTTGATTGTGCATAATCAAGATACTAAATGAAACAGCGGTTTTGTTTTCCACTAAAAATAAAGGTTTCTGGTTTGTCAACTTTTTTTTTTTTGTCTTGAATACATAATGAAAAAGGACCCCCTGTATCCTTAGTCTAGACTATTTCCCAGCTGTTATTGAGGTATGGTGCGCACAATTTTCACTGCACCCCACCCCAAAAAAGTCATGCAAAGTTTAGTTTGAGACCAGCTGAAAGTCTGCTTTTTTTTTTTTTTTTAGCAGTTTGAGAACCAATCTGCTAGAAAAACGCTTGTTTTTCACACCAAAAAAATGCTGAAGAATTCCACCACAATGGCCAACTTTTTTTTTTTTTTTTCGAGAGGCTGAGGTTTTAGTCCAAAAAAGAATTTATTGTAGTTAAATACAACTGAAGTATACTTGACATTTAAAAAAAATAAAATAAAAATTGCTTTGCTAGTAGTGTTGATTGTATTTCATGTAAAGTTTAATTGTATTCAGTGATTCTTTCGCATACAACTAATGGTACTTGGAACATTTTGAGAGTCACTAAAGTAGACAATTTACAAACTCTGTTTACAATGAAGTTTCATTACTACGATGTCAGCATAACCTGAATTTTTACATGTCAGTAATGCAGTTAATGGTAATAAGCAATTGGTCAAAGGTTATCCTGTTAGGGGTTCAGGATGTTTTTATGTAATCGGCTAGCTATATTATGGGTCCGTTTCATTTAAGAAATCTATTACACTGGCCATTATGCTGAGTTTCTTCGACACTTCTGAGCCATGAATATGAATAATCCCCCCCATCCATTTTCTGTACCACTTCACTACAGTTTCAGGCATGCTGGACCCTATCCCAGCTCCCAACTGCGGAAGAGAGGCGATGTACACCCTTAACTAGTCCCCAGCCAGTCGCAGGGCACACATGAACCATTTGCACTGAGTCACATTTATGGGCAATTTAGAGTTTCCAGTCAACTACCATCCAGGTTTTTGGAACTGGGGAGAACATGCAGATTCCACACAGTGAAGGCTGGGATTTGGACCCCGCTCCTCACAACTGTGAGGCAGATGTGCTAAGCAGTTGTCCACTATTCTCTCAATATAAAACAAATTAAAAACGAAAGTAGTGGTGAACCCTGTTCAGACACTGCATCGGTGCATTTTGTGCTTTGTAACATAATTTGGATGTATTTTTAAAAGAATAACTAGCTTGGAAGGCTGATGGTGAGTGAGTTTGAACAAGCTTAGGATGCAGTGGTTAGGATGCCAGGTTCACAGTGCTGAGGCTCAGGATTTGAATCTTAGCTGAGGGACTTCCTTCGTGGATTTCATGTTCTCCCTGTGCTTGTGTGTCCAGAGGATTTTTTTTTTTTTTTTGGATCTCATGTTAATGAACAATTGTCAAATTACCCTACAACCAATGAGTGACATTGCCAAATTCCCATTGCCAATTTAGGATCCAGAGTTGAATAGAATACAAAGCTTTTATTTTTAACAACAAAATGAGTATTCCCTGAAGCAGTGTAAAATCATGTTAAATAAATTATACATTTTAAATTTTCAGTTGGTTTTAAGAAATTTGTTCCATTAGAAACCTTCAGTTGAATGCAAGACAGGCCAAACAAGGGCATGACAAATGGAGATAATGGGAAAAATATTTTACTCCTTCAAATAAAAAGTAATACTTTTTTTTTTTTTTTCCCCTTCAAATTTTGGATTACATCTATATCTATCCCAAAATCCATCATCTCAAATTAGGATATTACAAATCTCTTTAATACACTATAGGAATTGAGTGAATACTTTTCAGACTGCAAAGTGTTTCACTTTTGGACTACCAAAATACTAACTTTGAGATGTACCTGTAGTCAGGATTTTATGCGTCACCAAAATGACCACACCACTCGGTCTTTAGAAAAAAAATCAAAATTTTTATTGTGGCCATTGAAATTCATTATACTACCACTTTGGGATATATTACAAAGGTAATGCTCCAACACTGTGAGGCTTATTCATGGTTGTATAGTTTGGAGGGGCCAGGAAGGTGTCAAGAGGTTGTAGGTGAGACATGCCCGTACTAAAATGTAGTTATCTATCCATTTTATACACTGCTTAATGTCACGAGGGTCACAGGTATGCTGGAGCCTATCACAGCCAACCAGGGTACACCCTGAACTGGTTGGCAGCCAATTGCAGGGCACATATAAACTACCCATTCACTCCTATGGGCAATTTAAACCTACCATGCATGTGTTTGGGTTGGAAACCCACACAGGCGAGGTCGAATTTGAACCCAGGTCCTCAGAACTGTGAGGGGGACTTAATAACCAGTAGTCCACCATGCTGACCTGTGTATTCAAGATATTTATGTCATTTCAATCTATTTTTTTAAAGAGGATCCTGATAGAGTAAGTGCACATAACCTTTTGAGTAATTCCAGAATGTAATTGCATTTACTTTGTATTAAACATTTGCATCACAAGTTGTTACAGTACAGAGGGTGTATACAGGACATTCAACAGACTAAGAGGGAGCTTTAATAAAGCCTCAAGCCTTCACTGACAGTGTCAATGAGCTCAGTCGGACCGGGGCCAATACCGAGCACTGTGCGGGAGCCGGCGGGGACTTGTGTCCTGCCCGCATCCTGGATCAGGCTCACAGGCAGCCTCATCTCCTTGGCGAGCCCCATGAGTTGAATCAATGTATCCTCATCCGGGGCCTTGAGCACTATTTTGGGCTGACCGTAGTACTCCCACATTTTGAGGAGCTCTGGGTTTCTGCGTTGCACCTGTTTGTAGGCTGCCACGGCCACGTGGGAGCACTGCGCTGCCACCTTTCCCTTGGTCATCTTCAGATCGCTGCGGACTACCATAACCATCTTGTACTCCCCTACATCTTCCATCGGCGTCACTTCGCTCAGGCCGAACGCCAAGGCCTTCATCGCCCTTTTTGGGGACGGACCCAAGTAAGATCGCAGCTGCCAACCCAGGACGAGCCCGCAGCCCAGTCCAGCGACGACACCCAAACCCAACGGACTCTTGAGCATGTCCAATGGACCCTTGAGGATATCCATGTTAAACCTGTGGCAAATCACATACATCAAAGTTATACAAGTGTTCATCTTTGAACGTACAATTGAGGTTGCAAAAAAAAAAAAAAATCTGGCACATGGGCGCTAACCAAAGATTTACAAATTTAAAGTTGGACATTTTAGGGGAATGCATTGCTTGTTGAAGTTTTTTTTTTTTGGAGTTGGACTTTAGTAGTATTTTTGGATGAAAGTAAAATTTGTTAATTTTTGTTGTGGGTAGGATCGTGTATTTAACAACACGCAGTTTTTGGTCTAAAATGGAAAGAAAATTGTCATTAAAACACTAAAAGCATGCGTCGATTTTGTTCATTATTGCAAGGATCACTCCACGTGGATTTGCCTTAGAATTGTACTGAAAATATTCCGGAAATGTTGCAACCCTACTTACAGTTTACTCCAGTACATCTCGTGTTTCTTTACTGAATCTCACGCTTAGATTGTCATTGTAGAAATCTTGTTTTTCGGATGTCTCTTGTCAGTGAGAGCTGACACAGAAGCGGTCCGAATTACTCGATCCGGTCAATTTATGGTTTCAAATAGTGTTTAGTCGGTTTTGCTTGCAGGGCGCTAACGATTCGCCTGCTAGCGTCTACAAACATTTCGTCAGGAGCCCATTTGCCTCTATGACAGTGGTGCTGACGTTCGACTCGCTCGTTTGGCATAATGCAACAACGCTTTGATAAACATGTATTCGCTGAACATTCGAAAAGTTACTCAAATCTGCTCCACGTACCAGGCAAGCATGGCCGGGAACCTTTTCCTCCTTCCGATCTTTAAAAAAAAAAAGTGTGCTAGCGCCACCGTGTGATTTGGAGGTAACACGTCATCTTCTTGCTTTTTAAGGGGTCGAAGTGTGTTACAGCCACCAAGCGTCTGGGAGAGTTAATACTGTAGTATTCTCGATGTCCTACGAGTACAGTAGTTCGTTAGTTTGAATTTTAGTTCCTTGCACAAGTTGGATGACCGTGGCGCACGACTAATATTCCCCCCCCCCCCCCACTTTAGTTCCACTTTCAGTCTCATGGTCAACATATAAACCTTACCAGTAAATTACTGTTTTGCTAGTCCCAAGTATGCACTATAGTTGTTTCCCATTTAGGGATAATGAATCATGAAAGGCGTTTGAGCATTTAGTCAATATCTAGTTTATGGACCATGTATTCATAAGGGCTTTGTTCTCACTAGTAATATATACACACTTGATCATGCTAGAAGAGTGACTAAGGTGCACTGGTAGAACCACTCTGTGTCAGTAGTATAATTTTTCTACTTGTGCCACTTCTATTATGCAATTCAACCTTAACGAGTAAACTACTGTGCTGCACTAGTAACACCACAACAGCCAAATAGTAGGCTTATGTCCCACACTGGTAGTCTCTTTATCCTTGAAAATGCTCCAACAGCTATACGGAATCCTTTTTGAGCATGTGCTCTATCCCTGCTATCCGTCTTAAGATTCATGTATTTGTACACTCTCACACTGGGTGGACAACTATATATTAGTGAAGCAACTGTACTAATTGACAACTGCTTGCTGCTAGTAAAACTACTGACAAGATTCTACTGCTTAACGTAGACCACTTGTAGTACTTAACAGCACAGAGATGTTCAAGGGGAAATCCACTGGTTTGCATGAACAATGTATCCAATAGGTCATGTAATATGTACCCTATTTTGAGAATGTGATGTTAAATCCTTTCTCATTTAATTTTTTTTTTTGCTATTTTTGCAAGTCACATGACCTACGCACGCGTGTGACGTGTACCGTGCCGCAACTAAGGTTCGATTACTTGGGACAGGATTATAGTCAGCGCTGATTTCTCGGATTTATCCTCATCTGATGAAGAAATAGCAGTATCGGATGATCGGGAAGTCGCGGGAATACTTCCATCTACAGCCGTGAGCACAGTATTCCTCCGTCTTCCTGATCAACCGATACTGCTATTTCTTCATCAGATGAGGATAAATCCGAGAAATCAGCGCTGGGCATAAATGATGTCCCATGTGATCGAGCCCTTGTTGCCGCACGGTACACGTCACATCCGCGCACGTCGGTCTTGTGACTCGCGAAAATGGCAGCGTCCCTGAAAATTCGTAATTGTTGAAAAAAATCTTCTCCAAACACTATTAAATAAGAGAAGATTTAACATGGCATTCTCAAAATAGAGTACATATTACGTGACCTATTGGATACATTGTTCATGCCAAGCACTGGATTTCCCCTTTAAGCAGGCCACAGTTAAGAACTGTCCTACTAGTATGCCAAAGTTCCTGGTGTGGAACGTACAGGTACTACTACAAGGACCCAAATGCTTGGGATAAAGGACCCAAATGCTTGGGATAAAGGATATCAAATAAATCCATCCATTTTGTTAGCTGCTTATCCTCACAAGGGTCATAGAAGTACCTCAGCCAGTGCCAGCGATCTTCTGGCGGGAGGCGAGGTACACCCTGAACCGGTGGCCAGCCAATCGCAGGCCACATAGAAACAAATAACATTCACACTCAAAATCACACCTCGGGGAAATTTACAGTCTCCAAATGAAAGGTAGCAAAGGTACAGGAAAATAAAAAGAACACTCGCTTGGTCCAGGCCTACCACAACCGGAGCTAGTTGTGTGCCGCCGGTCAATCAACCACAGTCCATGGTTGGAGAGGTGTATACTGTACACCTCTTCTCATCCACAGCTGATTTCACAGCGCTCTGCATTGACTTTACCAGCACTAGAGGGGGGTCGATGGAGTTTGGCCAACATCCTCAGGAAGGAAAACCGCTTGTGGGCCTTCCTCGCCAAGGTCAAGGTATTGGTTTTCAAGGACAGATCTTCGAGGCTGTGGATTCCCAGGAACGTAAAACTGCTGACCTCGTCAACTTCTTCTCACGTGATGTGTACGTGAATGTGCATTCCGGCTTTGTTGTTCCTAAAGTCCACCGCCATGTCCTTGGTCGTCCTGGTGTTGTGTTCCACGGAGTTTTTAGTGCACCACTCAGCCAAGTGCTGGGTGTTTTCTCTATGCTTCTTGCTCAATGTTTTTAACCCGTCTTATCATGGTGGTCTCATGTGCAAAGGTTAAGGTGTTTGAGCCATGTAGCGGTTTGCATTTGTGGTACAAGGGGGGGGAGGGGAGTCCGAGACGGACGAGAGTGATGCGGGTTGTTTTAAAGCATGTTGGAAGTCTTGCCTGAGCCAGTTTGATATATTGAAGATCTCAGTGGGGAAGAAAAAGACTTGCAGGTGTTTAGAAGGCGTGGGGGGCCTTGCTGGGCCTCCGCTGGTTGTCCTTGTCAAGGCGGGTGGCGGTGGTAGTAGTAGTAGTAGTTCACTCATGGCAAATTGGAAGGCAAAGATCACCCTCTGCTGTTGTTTTAAAGTATTGTAAGATGGTGCAAATTCCACCCGTTCTCTATGAAATTGAAATATTTCGTCACACATATTTCACTTCTTATGTATCAAACTAGTCTTGCAAAATTTTTCTGGGCCCAACAGATGTCTGCAAGCTCTAAATATTTATTAAGGGTCTACCATGCATTTTCCCCAGGTAATTTAGCTTCCACTCAGGTTCCAAAAAATCTGCACGTTTAAGTGGACCCATAGAAATGTTTTTCTGACCACGATGGATTTTTCCTCTTGTTATTTTGCCATCTGATTTCCTCTGTGTTTTTGTGAAATGTGTTTTTGTTATATGAAACCCACCGAGGACTGACAAGTCTCGCAACTGCTCCAGGGCAAATCATCTGCTTATTTATAGATCTTAAATTAGACAGTCTCTCTGGTGACTTGCGGCTGCCGTAATGATGAACATTTTGTCTTTTATGTTTTCTTGCAGCCTGCTCCAATCCCACTCCCCTGCCAATGGCAAAATATTTGTTGAATTTGGGCCATATCTCCGCCACAGCATCGCCACACCCTGAACTCTAAAGTTAAGATATTCTGTAATGCACAGTTCTGATTTCATACTTACACTGTGTTGCCACTGTGACTGGACTACATGTATATATCTACACATGTATCTTACAGCTGCGATATTGTGCCCATGTCTGATTTGTGTCCCATGTTGATCTCTTTGAACTGTGAAAACCTTTCTCCACCCTTTCAACCTCTCATCCTGGACTTTATGTGTGCTGTCTGAGTTTTCTTCTCTCACTCTTTGTACTTCTCTCTCTCTCTCCTCTCTCTCTCTCTCTCTCTCTCTCTCTGCAGCTCTATTTTTCTCAAGAGTTACTCAACAGGTCTGAGTTGTTTTGGTCGAAAGCAGTTGCGCAATCCACAACTGGAGCCATGCTAACATGTCTCACGCACATTGACATGGATCTGTTTATCTGTTTTCGATGCGCTGACAGCGATTAACCGTGAAGCTTCGTCAATCACACAGTAGGATAAACCACATAAAATAAACCTGTTGATGTGTTGTTGTTTTTTTTTTTTGTGTGCACACAGATCCACATGCATTACATGAGTGATTTGACGGTTATAGTGGAGACATGTTTGAAGTACCTGGAGCCTGCTTCAAAGCATAGCGCTGCAATAACATGCAAATCTCGGGAGGATTTTTCCCCGCTCAGGATAACAATACTCATTTATCATGATTACACAAGTTTTTGGCACCAAAGGTGTAGTCAACCTGTGGCCCCGTGGGGCCTATACGAGGTTCTGAAAACTTTTGTCTTGGTTCACATGCGGTTCTAAAAAAACAAGCACCGCGAGAAAAGTTGTTGCAGCTACAGTGCCGTGAAAAAGTATTTGCCCCCGTATTGATAACTTTTTTTTTTTGCATATCTATCACACACAAAGGTTTCATATCATAAAACTAAATGGCAAATTATTAGGGCATGAAAAAAAAACTTTCTGACCCTCTGAAAAAGTAAATGTCCCCTGAATGTAATAACCTAATTGTCCCACACATGGCAGTAATCACTGAAATCAAGTGTGTGTGATAATTGGTGATGATCTTTCACATCACTCTGGAAGAAGTTTGTCCCACTCTTCTTTGCAGAATTGTTTTGGGTTTTAGGTCAGTTCCTAACTGGCTATTGTTCTGTTTCTTATCACAATCATGGAGTCCAAAGATCAGTCAGTCTCTTACAGTGCCTTGTGAAAATATTCGCCCCCCCTGAACTTTTCAACCTTTCGCCACATTTCAGGCTTCAAACATACAGATAATTTTTTTTTTTTTTTTGTCAAGAATCAACAAGTGGGACTCGTCAAGTGGAATGAAATTTATTGGATATTTTGGACTTTTTGAACAGATAAAAAGCTGAAAAGTGAGGCGTGCAATATTATTTGGCCCCCTTGCATTAATACTTTGAAGCGCCACCTTTTGCTGCAATTACAGCTTCAAGTGGCTTGGGGTAGGTCTCTTATCAGTTTTGCACATCGAGAGAGACTGAAATTCTTGCCCATTCTTCCTTGCAAAGCAGCTCGAACTCAGTGAGGTTGGATGGAGAGCGTTTGTGAACAGCAGTCTTTAGCTCTGCCTACAGAGTCTCGATTGAATTCAGTGTTTCAGACTTTGACTTGGCCATTCTAACACCTGGATATGTTTATTTATGAACCATTCCATTGTACATTTGGCTTTATGTTTTGAATCGTCCTGTTGGAAGATAAATCTCCGTCCCAGTCTCAGGTCTTTTGCAGACTCCAACAGGTTTTCTTCCAGAATGGTCCTGTATTTGGCTCCATTCATCTTCCCATCAATTTTAACTATATTCCCTGTCTCTGGTGAAGAAAAGCAGGCCCAAACCATGTTTGACCGTGGGGATGGTGTGTTCAGGGTGATGAGCTGTGTTGCTTTTATGCCAAACACTGTTGCAAACACATTGTGGCCAAAAGTTTGATTTTAGTATCATCTGACCAGAGCACCTTCTTCCACATGTTTGGTGTGTCTCCCAGATGGTTTGTGGCAAACTTTAAACAAGACTTTTTTATGGATATCTTTGAGAAATGGCATTCTCTTGCAACTCTTCCATAAAGGCCAGATTTGTGCAGTGTACGACTGATTGTTGTCCTATGGACAGTCTCTCCCACCTCAGCTGTAGATCTCTGCAGTTCATCCAGGGTGATTATGGGCCTCTTGGCTGCATCTCTGATCAGTCTCCTCCCTGTTCAAGGTGAAAGTTTAGAGGGACGGCCCTGTCTTGGTAGATTTGAAGGGGTCTGATACTCCTTCCATTTCAATATGTTTGCTTGCACGGTGCTCCTTGAGATGTTTTAAGCTTGGGAAATCGTTTTGTATCCAAATCCGGCTTTAAAGATCTCCACAACAGTGTCTTGGACCTGCCTGGTCTGTTCCTTGGTCTTCATGATGCTCT
Source organism: Syngnathoides biaculeatus (assembly GCF_019802595.1). Classification (NCBI taxonomy): domain Eukaryota; kingdom Metazoa; phylum Chordata; class Actinopteri; order Syngnathiformes; family Syngnathidae; genus Syngnathoides; species Syngnathoides biaculeatus. Next base: position 3,797,297 of record NC_084657.1, on the reverse strand, counting down.
CTGCACTTTAAACAAAACCCTGAGACGATCACAGAGCAGGTGCATTTATACGGAGACTTGATCACACAGGTGGATTCTATTTATCATCATCCGTTAACATTGGATCATTCAGAGATCCTCACTGAACATCTGGGGTAAGTTTGCTGCACTGAAAGTAAAGGGGCCGAATAATATTGCACATCCCAATTTTAAGTTTTTTATTTGTTAAAAAAGTATGAAATATCCACAAAATTTCATTCCACTTCCCAATTGTGTCCCACTTGTTGATTCTTGACAAAAAAATAATACTTTTATATCTTTATGTTTGAAGCCTGAAATGTGGCAAAAGGTTGACAAGTTCAAGGGGGCCGAATACTTTCACAAGGCACAAGGTTCACCAGAAACATAAGAATTTATTGTAAGCATTGAACAGGTTTAACATTCACTACTGTCACCTGATTGTTGAGTAGGTGAGTAAAATTTGCTCCCAATACACCCCACACCACAGGATAATAATTCAAAAATGTTCAAATTAAAGTCATTTATTAGTATCCTCTGACTATGTACCCTGGTTTGGTGTTCGGTCTGCCTATGCAATGTGTAGTTTCGAAGTTTTGTTTGCAACTGTTTATTATTAAATGGCCCCTCAAAATGGCCAAAATGACAGCCTCTGAGCAAATTTTTTTCAGTTTTTATTTATTTAAAAAAAAATGGCCCTGGTATGTTGTTTTTCTACTAAAGCAAATGGGGCTCGAGACTGCAGTCCTTCCATAGCCCACATGACGGAAACACGAGCAGGCGGGCCGGATCCGAAAGGCCCGGGTTATGTACATGACTGACACTTCCACCAGATGGTAAGCTGTGTTTACTTCATGTCAGTCCCCACCTTGCTGCCCACCGGCACGTTCCCGAGAGACCGATAGTGGCTCTACCCATGCGCACACGTGTTTCTCCACAGGAAGTGAACTTGTTCACGGCACACATTGCATTTGTTTTTCTTTGATTGTAATCTCCGATGACGGTTCACCACAGCAGTTGCGTCAATGCGCCTTCCACGTGGAGCAGTTACACACGTAGCGGGTGCAGTATCCGATATACTATTGTAATGAGGTAGAACAAATCCCTCATGAACATGCAAGGCCACGGCGAGGAGTTTTACGTGATACAAGCAGTCATTCGGATGATTAGCTTGTTTTTTTTGTAAGGATTTGTGAGCACAAAGTTTAGATAACCGAACTGAACTTCACAAAAAACAGCACTCTGGCAGAGAACAGTTCTTAAAAAAAAAAAAAAAAAAAAGAGGCTATAAGAGGTTTGTTGACACTCCCACTTGGTCTTGACTCACACATAAACAAACCAGTCAGCATGGCTTCATGCTAACAAAAAAAAGAAAAATGCCATAGACCGGCTACGGAATAGCATTGGCATCATGGTGTTATAACACTTCAAACGGTGGATATTTGATTACAAACGGTGGTGCAACATGTAGACAGACAACGCTTATAGGCAAGCATTTAGTCTACATTTAATTACTGCAGCCTGCTGATCAAGTGTGAAACTTTGTGTGCGCTGCACCCGGGTGGCAACACCAGAAGGAGACGCACAATGTTCACTTAATTGAAGTAACAAATCTGGCAAAAAATGTTTTCACTGTTGAAATATCTCACTTATGTCATTATAATGCTATAAAGAGTGCTGTCTTATTAAAAAAAGTGCAAAATTTTGTGCTGTCGCAGGAACTGCTAAAAGATATTTTCATTGATTGCAGTGGGGAAAGATGGTGTGAGTGTTTTGAGTTCTGAGCATGGTACAAAAACAAATTGAAGTGTATCACAAGACACCATTGTATTGGAATGACAACACATGCAGTTGCAAGTTATATTGTAGCATTTTGATGATTGCAGTTGTGTCGACTTTCATCTTGAATAAACATTTTAAACAGCCACTAGGTTTTTTAATGACATCTGGTCAATGCTGTTAACTAACGCCTATCTGTATGTCAAACAAAACTCAAATTGCAGCTGCTTACCTTACGATGTCTTTGTCATAATAGCCGAGGCAGGACACCTGGGGCAGTTAGCTTACAAACATCTTTTCGAAATTATGAAGATACTGTATGCTGTATTACTAGTTACTTGTTTTTCCACTTAATGGGAGGGCAGGCAGGGACTCCAGAGAACTAACTACTTGTATACCGTATGAGCAATTAAAAAAGTACTGAACCGGTGGCTAATATTGACGCATCATTCCTGGGGGAAACAAAAGTAATCCAGGACGCAGGTGGTTTGTTTGAAAGAAAACAGTTTACTTGAACTTCAACAGCAAAAATAAAGTAAATAAAATTGTTTCCACATCAAATGGGCACAGCAGATCCAGGTCAATGAAGAAAAATACAAAGAAAATAATGAGGATTGCGGATGATGATGGATGTTAATTATGTTAAAGATGATGATGGTGGTGATGATGACGATGGTCAAAAAACTATTTCGCCTCACCGTCCATATTTCCTCTGTCCGTCTAACCTTTGTTTTTCTTCCGGTTCATAAGTCGTCACAACGTGCAAACTATGTGGCAAACCTCAAATCCTCATTTTAAATATCACAGAATGCAATATACTCATCATCCACAGCATACCTATAATAAACAATTATCAGTAGACAATATCATATAATTAAAACTTAGCTGAAATTATTTCACTAATTCTGACTGAAAATATTTGAAGAACAGTTTAAAAGTTAGATTTAGGCTCTTACAAGTACATTTTCCATACTCTGGCGGCACAGTGGCTCAGATGGTAAAGCATTGTCCTTACAGTTCTGAGGTTCTGGTTTCTATCCCGGCCTGTGTGGAGTTTGCATGTTCTCCCCGTGCCTGCATGGGTTTTCTCTGGGTACTCCGGTTTCCTCCCACATCCCAAAAACATGCAACGTTAATTGGACACTCTGAATTGTCCTTAGGTGTGATTGCGAGTGCGGCTTGTCTCCATGTGCCCTGTGATTGGCTAGTAACCAGTTCAGGCTGTACCCCACCTCCTGCGCCTTGACTGCTGGGATAGGCTCCAGCGACCCTTGTGAGGATAAGCAGCTAAGAAAATGGATAGATGGATTTTCCATACTATGTCCTCTTTAAATGAGAACTGATACTTGCCACTTTATTCCCATCGTCGTTGTTTTTATCTCAGAAAAGCAGAATCTTTAAAATGCTGTCATCCAATTACTGTTAGTTGCGCAATATGTGACAGATTTGTTATGGAGAGCAATAAAAGACAATCCCTTCGTTTTACTGTTAAAAAGTATCAGCTTTCACAAGCATATCCACACAGTAGAACAAAGACGCACATTACAGACAGACAGGACGGCCTTGACAGTCTTTGTAAGACCTTCTCCTTCGTTGTTTAGTCTTCCTTCGGCAGCCTCGTGAAATATTTAACACTGAAGATTCCGAAGAGGAACCTGAGGATGTGTTTATCAGCTTCCTGTCATTACTCTTCATCTTGCATGCTGATAGAACTTGCACATTTTCCATTACACAGATACAGTTGGAGGTTAGCAGACTTAAGAAATTTCCCGCACTCCAAGTATTTTACAACGTTGTAACGTGGAGCCCCCACCCCCGGGAAGGTCAGTGTGCACGCTCGGGGAGGCCTTTAAGCGTGTGACGACCATGTGTTTAGTTTGTAAACGACAAGAGGATGTGGTGAGCCACAAGCACCACGAGCAGCGTGCTCTCTGAGAGGAGCTGCTCTTTAACAACATTTACAAGCACATGGCTCTACATGTGGCTCTCAGAGATACACGAGAATAATTGCTACAGGATACTCCAGTACATCTGCACCATTTATTTTCATTCAAGTTGAATGACTAAAAATGTACTGCAGCATACAGAAAGCTGTTTATAATATTTAGGTACCCGTCCATTTTCTGAAGCGCTTGTTCAAGGATGTTAAATGATCTGGAGCCTATCACAGCTGACTTTGGGCGAGAGGGCATCCTGACATGGTCACGGAATCGCAGGACACAGAAAAACATTGATGTCTGAGGTGTTCAAATGCTTATTTGCAGCTGTATCACACAAATGAATTGTTAAAAAAAAATCATACATTGTGATTTCTGGATATTTCTTTTTAGATTATCTCTCCCACAGTGGACATGCACCTACGCCTCCATGATTTCTAAGTGGGAGAACTTGCAATATAGCAGGGTGTTCAAATACTTATTTTCTTCACTGTATAAGAGACGTGTGTTCTTTACGCCAGAGAAAATTTCTGGTCAGGCGATATTAATGATCTCTTGAGTTCGCTCAGGTTTCATTCTTTCAAAGCTTTTTGCAGACAACAGTTTTTATATTCATCGTTTAAGAAAGTTAGATGTAAGAGGATTAGTGTTGCATTTACACCAATAGTTTTTGCAAACTTTGCAAAATTTCAGTTTTTAAATCATTTGACTGGGAAAAAAATGACACCTGCCGATTTTATCACTATTACCATTATTATTATTATTATTATTATTATTATTATTATTATTATCATTATAATTATTCATAGTAGTAGTCGTAGTCCTAAATTAATCTTTTGTTAAAAAAAAAAAAAAAAAAAAAGCAAAACGAAACAATCTGCTTTGGATTTCAATTTGATCAACCAGTTCCAACCGGTCCAAATCACTGATGTTATCAGACGGCGTTCTTTAAATACTTTCGCATCTAAGTTGATGTATTGCAATACAAATACATGGTATTGTTTCAGTGTACCACAGAAGGTGAAACGCGTATCCAAAATAAAGTCCATCACTGGTAAGCATAAACATACTTGCCTGTTTGTTCAAATGACGTTTCCATGCTAACGATAGCATCGCAAGCTAAGTGATGAAAGGCAGCTCACCTCGAAGCTAATTGACGATTTAATTCAATAAATGTCCTGCTTACAAGCATTCACTTCAGTTAAACTGTTCTGCTTAAAGAGTGCCGTGTTAGACGTCAATTTGTAGGCTAGTCTTAGACTTAGTAACCTTAAAGTTCCCTGCTGGCATTTTTTGGGACTAATATTCAATTGGCATCAATGAATTGTCATTGAAAGGGATATTTTCACACTCAGTATATTCATAATAATGACTAATTTGGTGCATGCACAAAAACGTGATAAACTAACAAAATAGTTAATATACTTTGTTAAGCCAATGTCTAACTTCAAGTCTTCCTAGTACAGAGTTATATACAAGCACACTAAAACTAGCTGAAATCCCTCATACAAACTTTCTTTCTCAATTGGATATTCTTTATTTTCTGAATTCACAGACAGCGCAATAGGTTCTGATTATTTAACATCTTTGAACCAGTCTTCAACAATACAGCTTCATTACTCTAATAAGAATATTTTAAGTGAGTGCAAAAACATCGCACAAAATTTTTGCTTAACCGGAGTGGGATGAAACAGGAATGAGTAAAAGTTCATATCAAATATTTGTTGCTGTTTCATGTATGTATCTTCACTTTTTAGATTTTGACTTTCTAACATTGACATCCTCCGTGTTCTGTATGTAATGTGAGAAAGTAGCGAAAATACCAGCTGAGAGGAACATAAAATATGCAGACAATTCTATAGCCTCCTCCACAGACATGATAGCGTCTCCTTTCGTTCTCAAACTTAATCCTTTGCACTTGTGTTACCTTCGTTGCTTCCCATTTGATGTGACCATTTTATATATTCATCACATTCATCCCTTTCACCCAAGCTTTCGCAAGACACTGACTGCTTGCTTTCTGCATACCCTCATCTCAGTTTTGGAGATGTTTTTAAACTCTAAATGTCTTTAGTGTGAATACAGCCCTTAAAGGTCTTATCCCGAGGAAATGTATTTTATTTGTCTATCATAGAAATGTAGCTAAAATTTCATCAAAAATATTTAAAAAAATTCTCAACACAACAGAAATGAAATAAATTAGCGTCAAAGTCAGTCTCGAGATTTTGTTCGAAATGTCACTTAGATTCGGCAAGTTCCGTAACTCCTCGGAATGTGACGTCATGTCACGTCAACGTTTAGCCAGAGAGTGAAAAAGCTAGCAAAGATCGAGGGCAGTGTGTTGTATACGACTGTTCTGCGTCAGACACTGACGGAGTCAGTTTACATGAATGGCCGAAAGATGAACAGATAGGCAGGTTATGGACCAGGTTTGTGAAGACAAAGCGGACGCATTGGACTTACAAATCAAAGTGGATAGTAATATGTTCCAAGCATTTCACGGAGGACTGCATTGAAAACCCGGGACAGCTTTCACTTGCCTTCGGTAGCAAGTAAGTACGTACATGTTCAATTGTTTAGTATTGACAATTATATACTTTTTTTTTTTTTTAAATGTAAGTACAATACCAACGCAAATATATATGTCAGCTAATATCCGTATCCATGTAATGTTTAGGACGTGATGAAATTTGGACACTGTATAAAGTAAGTGTACTGTTGATGTTAAGGTCTTCCTGAAATTCACCTACGGTAGTGTGTGCTTTCTAGTGTTAGATCCATTATTTAAAATACGGGCTGAATCTTGAAATGCAGAACAATACCAAAGGTTGAAATTTTTGTTTTATGCCGACTCAGTCTCTAGTACAACAACAAACAACTCACTGTTGTGTGCAAGCAGCATCAGATGTTTAAACTTGTTTGAATTAGATTATTTCGTCAACAAGGTGTACGTAGATTTCTTGAGGCACATACCTGTGTTTTGGGTGCAACTTCATCAGGTCTCGCCGAATCCTGTCCTAGTGTTGCATTCGTCAATTTCAAACACATATTGTTGAATTACACCTGCATTGGATGTTTCTCAAACACGAGAAGAATAAGAAAATTCCTCCTTCAGTTCCTATCTCTTCCACAGAGCATTCCATAAAAACCTCTTCATTATTGCTGTCTATCCCCTCTGGATCCCACTCGCAGCGTGTATAATTGTATTGGAAGCCATTGTGTTTACTGGGGTTGTCTTGGCGTGATGTCACACGGAAGCAGCTTCAACAGAGCCTCCGTTTGAAACAGACATCGGAGCCATTCGGATTACAAAGAAAATGTGCACTTTGGCGCTAATTTATTCAATTTCTTTTGTATTCAGAATTTTTTAAATGTTTTTTTAATGGAAAAACTAGCTATGTTTGTGTGATATATAAATAACATATACAGTGAAGAAAATAAGTATATGAACACCCTGCTATATTGCAAGTTCTCCTACTGAGAAATCATGGAGGGGTCTGAAGTTTTCATCGTAGGTGCATGTCTACTGTGAGAGAGATAATCTAAAAAGAAAAATCCAGAAATCACAATGTATGATTTTTAAACGCTTTATTTGTGTCATACAGGTGCAAATAAGTATTTGAACACCTGTCTATCAGCTAGAATTCTGACCCTCAAAGACCTGTTAGTCCGCCTTTAAAAGTCCACCTCCACTCCATGTATTATCCTGAATCAGATGCACCTGTGTGAGGTCGTCAGCTGCATAAAGACACCTGTCCACCCCATACAATCATCAAGACTCGAACTTGTAGGATGGCCAAGACCAAAGAGCTGTCCAAAGACACGAGAGACAAAATTGTAAAACTCCACACGGCTGGAAAGGGCTACGGAGAAATTGCCAAGAAGTTTGGTGAAAAAAGGTCCACTGTTGGAGCAATCATTAGAAAATGGAAGAAGCTCAACATGACGGTCAATCTGAAACGGAGTGGAGCAGCATGCAAGATATTACCTCGTGGGGTCTGAATGATTCTTAGAAAGGTGAGGAATCAGCCCAGGACTACACGACTGACCTGAAAAGCGCTGGGACCACCGTGTCCAAGGTGACTGTTGGTAATACACTAAAACATCATGGTTTGAAATCATGCATGGCATGGAAGGTTCCCCTGCTTAAACCAACACATTTCAAGGCCCGTCTTAAGTTTGCCAATGACCATTTGGATTATACAAAGGAGTCATGGGAGAAGGTTTTGTGGTCAGTTGAGACCAAGATGGAACTTTTTGGTCATAATTCCACTAACCGTGTTTGGAGGAAGACGAATGATGAGTTCCTTCCCAAGAACACCATCCCTACTGTGAAGCATGGGGGTGGTAGCATCATGCTTTGGGGGTGTTTTTCTGCATATGGGACAAGACAACTGCATTGTATTAAGATTAGGATGACCACTGCCACGTATTGTTAGATTTTGGTGAACAACCTCTTTCCCTCAGTCAGAGCATTGAAGATGGGTCGGGGCTGGGTCTTTCAACATGACGACCCGATGCACACAGCCAGGAAAACCAAGGAGTGTCCCTGTAAGAAGCATAACAAGGTTCTGGCGTGGCCTAGCCAGTCTCCATACCCAAACCTGTCTGATCTAGAAAAGATCTGTGTGGAAGAGTGGGCCAAAATCCCTCCTGCAGTGTGTGCAAACTTGCTGAACAACTTCAGGAAAGGGTTGACCTCTGTAATTGTAAACAAAGGCTACTGTACCAAATATTAACATTGGTTTTCTCAGATGTTTAAATACTTATTTGCAGCCTTAACACAGAAATAAATTGTTAGAAAATCATACATTATGATTTCTCGATTTTTCTTTTTAGATTATCTCTCTCACAGTGGACATGCACCTACGATGGAAATTTCAGACCCCTCCATGATTTCTAAGTGGGAGAACTTGCAATATAGCAGGGTGTTCAAATACTTATTCTCTTCACTGTAGGTCCTCTGCGTTAGACCTTTAACATGTACAGTTCTGTTTGTTTCACATGGTTGTTGACCTACAGAGGAATAAGCATTGGCACAGGTAAAATCTGAGTACAGTACTTGCCTTGGAGTGTTCTTCAACAACATTGTCCTTGAGCGTTTGATTTAATGATTAACTTCTTAGTACAGTATTGCCTGCATTTTATTGCGCAAACTATTGGTGATGTTTAAATTACAGAGCCAACGAGCTAACGAGAGCCAACGAGAACCTTCCCCCTGGCCTCGACCATATTTTTTTGTTATTCCTGCCTCAAGCTGTCACACTTTAAAACCTGCCGCTGTGGTTTTTTTTTTCCTCCCCTCCTTCCCTGGACACAGACCCAAGTGTTGTGCAATCACTTCTCAGTAACCACACGCTTATGGTTGGCATGGCACTTTCCAGTAGTCGGCCTGAAGAGTGAGCCGAGACGTCTTGTTTTTGTTTTGCTGGGTTTCCTGGGAAGTCGAGGTTCTTTCAGAGCTCATTTCCATCCCCCCACGTTACTTCCATTAATCTCCCAACTCCTTCTCAAAGCAACTGCTTCAACCATGGGGGGATAGTCCATGGAAACAAAGGGATAGATCGTAGTGATAGGGTTGCATGAATGGGAAGAGGGAAGGAGCGATCTTTGCTTGTGTTATTATGACTTCATGAGTTGTGTAATATCATCTGCCGGCAAACAGAATAATGGAGCTGTTCTTGTGTCAGTGTGCTGAACATTCCTACCCTACGGCCCTGTCCTCTAAACTCAACAAGAACAACCTCTGTCTCCTAAGGTCTCTTGCTCCCTCTCTCCCTCCCTTTCTCTCGCACTCATTTGCCCTCTCCCACCCTTTCAAGTGCTGTTTTCTACACTTTCACTTCTCTACCTTCTTTCACTCCTCCGCCTCTGTCCCTCCCTCCATTTCTCTCTGTTGTACCCCCCTCCCCCCACCACCCTCTCTTGTCTTCCTTGTTTTGCTCACACTCTGATAGCATGTCCCTGCCATGTGGTTGACTGTCCCTCTCTCTGGCCTCCACAGTAGGTGCCCTACGTGGAGTAGAAGATGCAATTGAGCTGGCCTCGGCATCCTCTCCTTTGCGGGTTTTGATTGGCACCCCGTCACTTCAGCTCACTTGGTAAGCCAGCGTTTTCCTTCACTCTCCCCAACAAGTTGTGCACTGTTTGTGTAATGCTACTCAATTGCCTCTGTGTGTCAGTGTGTGATGTTGATGGCGTGACGCAGCTCTTAAAAAAGGTCTTGATTGTGCTGATAAGGAAAGCTTTAGAGGGCTTCTTGTGCCTTGGCACACAGGAGGAGTATGCCAAGGGATTGCTATGTGCGTGCACGCAATTGAGAGTGGGGACACACGTGAGAATTGGCTGTGGTAGCTGCACTGTTTTGAGAGGGAGTCCTAGAACAATCGCACTCGTTGACCCCTCTGACTGAATGTGCACGAGAATAAAATGACTCTAGTGCCCGCCTCCCACAATTCTCCCCCCTCTGTCACTCACTCACCCTCCTTTTTCTGTGTTCAGTCCCTCTCTACTCTCACCATCTCCTGAGCGTTTCTTTTTTTTTTTCTTTTTTTTTTTCCTCCATAGCAAGGAGGTCCGGGCTGTTTAGATCACTGAGCAAAGACATCTGTTTGTGTTTGCTGCTTTGACTGCATCTGTCATCATAGCTGTCATACTCAGGTACCCTTGTCCGGTGGTCCTGAACTGAAACCACCACGTGCGTTGTTTTTAAAAACCCAACTAATTCCCTCCCACTTGCAGTTAGAGTTTGCCCTGGCTCACATTTGATCGTGGTTTCAAAGCGGGATGTCGCCATCTAGCGATTTCAGTTAGAACTGCAGGTTTTGGTGTCATTGGGTTCATGATGAAACTCTGTGCTCCTTGTTGGGGCTGCTCTAATGCATTTTCTTCTTTAATAGAGTTGGGTTGTTTTTAAAGGAAGAGCTTTTTCACAAATTGGGTTTATTCAGGTATTTTCAATGTATTATGTTTCATTTGAACTTTAATAAACATTTTCCTGAAATTGCTTTTACATTTAGATATACTTACTCTACTACTACTTAGAGACAAAGACAGGTTTTTGTGCAGATTAAATAGGTTACACTCAGCTCTGTAGTTGATGAAGTCGTGAGCACCGGTGCAAGTAAGAATGGTTTATGGATTATTTGATGGTTGGGAATGCTTTTAACCGTAATTGGAAAAAAATAATTATCCCACTTTGCTCTTTCACTAGCTGAGGATTCAGTCTCAGTTTGTGGTCTAAAGTAGGACTATGAAGAACAGATGAGCAATGAGAAATTGAGCTACATCCATGCAGACCTCAGAGATGGCACGGTGCCGTGCAGGCACGATTATTAACAGTGCTAAATATGAGACTGGCAGAAAAAAAGGAATTCGGAACATTCAGGCAGAGATTTTAGTATTCCACTAAAAATATACACATTTTATGCCAATTCATCAATAAAACTGACCAAAGAAATGTCCCCGAATGGACCATCCATAATTAACCAAAAAAATGAAGACATGAAACAGAATCTTTTGTGATTATATGTCATTTTGTAATTTGTTACAAATTGACTTTTGTTGTTTTTGCTGCACATTAAAGGCTTTTGATTTGATTATGATATTGAAAAAATGTCTTTTATGGCTTGTACCCTGTTTATATAATCGACTTTCCCTAGTGCGACGTCAGTTGCGTGTTTCTAAGTGATCAGTAGAGGGTACCAGAGGTCTTTTTGAAAGACAATCTTGCAGGGTACAATCACTATGGCAACGCGATGTCATCCATTTTAAACATGCCTTTCTCCCACTGGTTCTCATTCTGGCACCCCCAGTGGTGAATGGTTTTATAAGTTTCTGATTCCGATAATGGGTCAGAATTCTGCAATGTCAAAAAAAATGTTTCAATGTTATCACTATTCTAATTAGATTTTTATTTATATTTTCTGCATTTGAAATAGTTTATTTAATGTATAATTTATATCGGTCTGTTCTTGCAAGTTTGCATTTTTTGCATTTCGTCTGTTACTTTGCAGTATGACAAACCAACATTGTTTCCATGTTAACTACCCTCATTAGGCTTTGTTGAATGGCACCTTGAAGTTTCTCATCCAAAGCCATCTTAATGTAGTCAACAAACAAGAAGAACCTTTTGGACGATAGAAGTCTGTTATTCTGGCTGTTATTAAGCCTGACATTTAGAAGGTTTAAATTGTCACACCTATAACCCCCAAAGTCGGATAAAGTGGCAATTTTTCATGCATGGCGATGCTAATACACTCTTGTCTGGTCTGTAGAATTTTGCCAGATCAATTTGCAACACATGCGACATGACTCGCGACAAGCACAGTTTTACCAGGGTGGGGAGCAGTATGAGGAGTTGGTGCCAAGCTCTTGTGGCATGTCAAATAATTCTTCCACTCTCTCTCAACAGTGAATCAGGATTGTAAAGATAATAGATTATCAACTGGCCACTAGGTCTTATTTTTCCAAATGACACTAAACAAAAATGAATGGCAACAACAAAATATGATGTTTGACGTGAGCTGAGATTTGGCAAATTTTTCATGGGTGCAACTCACATACTCAGCTCTGCTGCTCATCCCACAAACGCATGTTTCTTTTAAATGTGGCACCATTTAAAAGGGTAATAAACTGGCTTTACAGCATTATAAGACTTATTGCCGAGACTCATTGCTACAACAAAGAAATACTGGAACAAACAAATGTTCTTCTTATGCTATGTTAAGTTGCCATCTTTTTATATTTTGTCCAAAGCATAACCTGATTTGTGACTTTGCAGCTTCTAAGCCCAAACCCTGATAAATGAGCTACTGCCACCCCGACCTTTACAAAGCCTTTTTATATAGAGTAAACGTAATAAATGAACTGCCAATGAAACCTTGTCTAAAACTAACGTTTTATAGAGAGGGAAGAGGAAGGTTTTCGTAAAACAATACTGTCACATAATAGTATTTTTTTAGGTAGTGTTGGAATTAGTAAGTGTTCTATAGTGGAAATAAAAGGTCTGCAAACCCCTGTTCAAATGCTGTGTTTTCATGACATAAAAACAGATCAAAATACATTTAAAAACTTTTCACACCGTTAATGTGGCCTCTAACCTGTGCAACATAATGAATTTTTTTTTTAGTTTCAAGAGGGGAATTAAAACTCAACAACTGGGATAATGTGGCTGTACTCATGTGAGCACTCTTTTATAACTGCAGATGTTGCTTTGTCAGATTTAACCATTCACCTTCCAACTCATCTTAAATGGGTGTTACAGTTAGGGCTGGGGCACACACACCTTTCAATAAGCTACTGTACATGTCTCTGATTAACCCCAAATAAAGTTCAGATTCTCTCGTAGGCTTTTCCTGATATTTTTTTTTGTAGTCACACTTTATGGCAGAAGCTGCAGCATCAAAGGAATCTTGTTGAAAATGTCAGTTAAAGAGAAGAGTATAGTCGAATTTCAAAGGCATGAAAAATACAACGGCACATATTCATCACAGTCATCATCAAGTGGAGAAAATATGGCACAACTGTGACATTAAGAACTGGACGTCCCCCAAAATAAATGTGAAGACGAGAAGAAAACTAGTCACGGATGTTGCCAAAGGGCCGACTGCAGCGCTGAAGAAGTTCCAGGATTTTCTGGCAATTACTGGCTGTTTAGTATTTGTGACAAAATTCTCCCATCTGCCTCATATGTCTGGACAATAGGGGAGAGTGGCCCAACAAAAAAACAAAACACCTAATGCCATTTGACATTGCAGAAACATACTTGAAGTCTCTCAAAAGCACGTGGGAAATATTTGTGACGTGCATCCATGTTTTTAGGATGTGGGAGGAAACCGGAGCGCCCAGAGAAAACCGACAGAGGTATGGGGAGAACATGCAAACTCCACACAGGTGTGGCCGGGATTTGAACCCTGGTTCTCAAAACATCTCTGACTGATTGGGCACCCCAGGTCGATACTGTTGCTGCTCACTAAGAAGATTTGTTATGTCTTGTGTGACTTCACACGTGATAGCTGTTCAACTTGCTTCTTTTTTTCAAGTTTTGAGGCTTTTTTGATAGAAAATGTTCACATTGTACCGTTTGAATTCAGAGATTCCACTATGTTTTCTTGAGGGTGACCTAACTCGGATACTGATTGAATAATTTAATGCTTTGTGTTTCATCTGTGAAAACTAATACGACTTTGTGCTAATAGCACACTTTTCACCAATTAACTGCACCAATGGCATCACTAAGCCAATTTTACCCCCCCCCACCAAAAAATAATGGTAAATAATTTGGTTGCTGCGCCCCTGTGAAACTGCTCAGGGTAAACCTGCCCAATCCTTAAAACTTTGGAACACTCCTGAACTGCACACACCGCTGTAAATGGTAGAAATTGTTCTTGTGCAAGTACTGAAATTTGTCCAGTAGATGGAGATCAAAAGCATAAATTCACTAAATTGTGGAGGCACTTCTGTTGTTCACTAACTTGTGGGATTTGTGCACTTTTTTTTTTCGGTGTGTGCGTCCATCCCTCTTAGACTGCGGGAGATCATTGTACACTGGCAGAACTGGTTCTTGTAGAGGGATAAAACCATGCAACCCAAGCGTAGCGAGAGAAATAGCATACATATTGGCACAACATCAAGTGTATTTTAACCTGCTATTGCCAGGGAGGTTAGTGAGTGGAGGATGGTTAATTCAAGGACTGTGAAAACAATAAAATCGAGCCAGAGCATTGCCGAGATCTTGTTTCATTTGGGGGCCCACAGAAGTGGCGATCAGAATACTCACTTGCGCATTGAATATTGTTCTGGACAATTTTTGTTATTATGAACATTAAAATTGAGTGATGGGGTGTACATTGTTACCTCTGTTTAAACTTTTTTAGCAACTGGTGCTCAATCCTGACGTCATGGGGTCAACAGTGAACACATTACAAGACGCAATTTATTACCAATGAAGAGACCCATATTGACACATACAAAGTTGGACTTTGTGTGTGTTTTTTGCTTTTCGATTTTTTGAGTGACAACACATGACTATTTAAGATCAGAATTTTCCCCGTTGCTCCTGGGTAATAACTACATCAATTTCAACAAATCTTGTGTAATTTTTTCCATATAATTTTTAGGGTTTGCTCACTTATAAATTGCACAGTTTGTTTAAAAATACACGTTTTACACATCTCCCCAAATCTAGGCTTTGACTCTTGGCAATTAGAGGAGGCAGAACTTTATTTTCCATCAACCTATCACTTAAAGCACCGTGAGTGTCTGGCAGTTTCATCACACTCATATCTCTGTCATTTGCAAATTAGTTCTATTCCGTCTGAAGAGAAACGGAGGTGAGTGTAGTTGATCTCAAGTCGCCAACTAATGGCAGATCAGCCATGACAGAAAAGATGACATTCATAAATAAACGTTACATCTTTGTGATATTATTCATATATTTACATAGAAAAGTAAGTCATGCTGAAGCTCTTATGTGCATTTAAAAAAAAAGAAAGAAAGAAATAAAATCAATAAAATAAAGGGAAAAGAACAGTCCCCACAGTGTGGCTCAGATTTCCAACTCACCTGACATCTGAATGTTGCCTGTTGTAAAATTCCATAAACAAAAACCTTCATATTCACCTAAAAAATGTAGTGCCTTTGGTAAATTTTCCACTCGTCCTTTATTGTTGTTGTTGTTGTATTGTGTCACTGAACACGAATCAGTAAGAGAACTGCTTGGCGACTCAGAGATGTTCTTAGTTGCTCTGCAGATGCTCAGTTTCAATTTCAATTAATTAGAATTGAATTGTCCTAATGTTCCATCGTTGCAGTGTTCACACTTGCAACGTATGATGAAGTATTTTACACACAGATGTTTGTGAGAGTTTAACATTTGGATGAGAATGTGACATACCTCACCACAAATATTTCTGCTCTCCTGAAAAAATGAAGAGGAGCAAACGAGAAGAAGCAAACAAGAAGCACGACTACTATCGTTCATGTTTTTTTTTTTAACTATTTCCCATTCTCATTCTCATCTGTCCAAATGTGACTTACGCATCTCCACCAGGAATTTATTCACAAATGGCAAAGGCATTTGTATATAGGGAGCGTTCTCTGTGTATCTAATCTGGGTATTATAAATTGGATTAATGACTTCTCAGATGTAACATCTGAGACATTCCAGGCATGAGTCTGACTCGCTGTCTATTCCTGTCCCGTGCAGTCCATACATGCACACACACCTACACACACACATACACAAACACACAAATGTGAGAGAGATCCAGAATAAAAGACAAAAAGAGAAAGAGAGAGGAAGTGAATAGTAGGCAAAACTTTAGTGGCAGTGTTTGTTAATTCTGTAAAAGCACCCAGCCCCCCCCCAAAAAAAAAAAATCCCCAAGAGTAAGTTAAACCTGATCAGAATTAGTTATATTGCCTTTAATTTTTTTTAAGGTACTCAAGATGCATTGAGGTTGCGTGTATAATAAATCTGTGGTTTATTGAGCACACAGGCGGTCTTTACGTTTTTTGTCCGCTATTACCGTACATTCACTGGAAATTTTGATAAAAGTGAATTGTGGTGATCTATTTATGGCAATTGTTTGTTTTTGATTTTTTACATAAAGGAACCACATGACTCACATTGTTATTATATATTATCTATTACTTATTAACAGTGACTCCTCAGAGATGGTTAAGGATGAAAGGGATGGTGCCACGTGTGTAGCCACGGTGGGAAAGAATGATGATGCAACAATGAAAAGATTCATTTTACATGCATTTGTTTAAAAAATCCCCCGAGCATGCTGCTGTGCACAGAAATGTTTTTTTGAATAGTGTAAAAACGGAATTCAAGACTTGATGAAAGAGGTAAAGGTGAAGTGTAGGAAACTCCAGTAAATGGCACAAAATGGGGAAACCCCACAGCAAATTGAACACGCATGCCAATTTTTTGCACAGGACAGGATTGACAAGAATTATGCAGTCCGTAACTGACATAAAACTCAAGTCAAAAGAAAATGAATGATTTTACACAATGACCGTAATGGGTATGCATATAAGTACTAATTACATAACTACATTGTTGTATTTTGACTGAGTTTATGCATCAACTGTCACTGTTTTCTGATAATCGTGGAATTTGTTTATCATCAGAGTTATGGGCAAAATATTGCTGTTTTATCCCAAGTTGTCCTGTTAGTACAAATAATAGTAATCACAGGGCTGATAAAGTGTGTAATTTGGTGAGATGAGACAGGACCAGTTGCTCCTCACAATGTGGTTCACTTTTGCAGGGTTTAGTTAACTGTTACCATACAGCTCTAACATGTCATGATTTAATATTACTGTACTATCTTCATCCCCTCATGCCATGGATATGAGCAGTGATTCCCAACCAGTGCGCTGCAGCACATTTCTCTTCATATGTGCTGTGGGAAATGATGCAATTTCACTTAATTGGTCTAAAAGTCTTGCACAAATAACTTCAAATGACTTCTTGATCTTCATCAATCATCTTTCAATGCCAGCAATGTAGACTGATTATACTAATTAAGTGCTCTTCCTTTAGATGACAGATGGTGTAGTAATTTATTCGTGTATTTACTTTTTGTGTCATTTTTCATTAAATGTTCCTTGAGATTTTTCTCATATGAAGGTGAGGAAACTGGATGAGAGGCTTCCTTCAGAAAAAGGGTCGTTGATGTGATGGGGAGTTCTGTTGCTGCTCATGTGTGTTGTCAAAGTTTTCACTGGTTTGAATTCCTAAATTAGTTTTTCTGCGATTTCTGTTAAGCATCAGTGATTTGACATGACTCTTCAGTTTTTGTCCATTGTTATTTCTGAGTAAATGACTACATATACTGTGTACTAACCAATCAATAATCATGTGCTATGTTTTGAATTGTGACATTCTGGATTTACTTAGTTAGGTTTGACATCTCTTGCTTTACAGTCATGCGTGATGAGTTGTGGTGATTTTTGAGAAAAGGTAACAACTTTCCCAACTTAACATTGTGAGCAAAGTAGCCTATCGGTGTTCCCAGTCCGCCTGTTACACTGACTGCGTTCATAATATTTGCAGCGTTATGTATGACGACTGATATGGCCATATTCAGGAATTTCAACTTCAGTTCATTCAGTAATTTTCTGAATCCCTCTGCCAAGTACACACTTGTGTGCCTTTACATCGCCCAAGTCTGCAGTCCACATCTGCCTGAACAACATATTGGACGTTCACTGGCAAGTACTGGAACTCTCTACAGTCCTGGAGGTCCACCATGATTTTAATAATTGCAGTATGACGGCACGGTGAATCAGCTGTACAGTGTTGGCCTCCCATTTCTGAGGACTGCCCATGTGGCGTTTGCATGTTCTCCCCGTGCTTGCATGGGTTTTCTCCGGGCACTCTGGTTTTCTCCCACATCCCAAAGATATGCATTAATTGGAGAAACTAAATTGCTCCTAGGTTTGATTGTGAGTGTGACTTTGTTTGTCTCCATGTGCCCTGCAATTGGCTGGCTAACCAGTTCAGGGTGTACCCTGCCTCCTGCCCGTTGACAGCTGGGATTGGCTCCACCAGTCCCGCAACTCTTGTGAGGATAAGCGGCTCACAAAACGGATGGCTATTTAAACACCAAAGTGTCGAACATCCGCTATCTTAATGCTAATGTATTACGCAACACCATTGGCGGGCTAATAGAAATGACCATCAATGTAATAGTAAAAAAATGCCTTTAATACATGAATTGTTTGATTTTTCAATTGTGAAGACACCCTTTTGTGTCAGACTCAAATCCAGGCAACTGGGACATCTGCTGTGAAGTATCCATGAATGGACCAGACCCGAGGGCACTCAATTGCACTGAGTACATGAGAACATTTGTGTATGAGACTCAAATATTTTCCATCTAGCAGTATGTGCTACACCCAGTAGTAGAATTCATCTACAGTATTGAGTGCTAGGTAGATTGAGGGGTTGGGGCGCCTGAAAATGCGAGCCAATTATACATGAGAGTGAATATTTTTTACCTCACAATAATCCAGTTTCTTTACTTTTCCCATAGGTTTTTAACACTTTTGTCAAGGCACAAACGTGATCTTAAAATGATTACAATGAAGATGTGAGTCACTTTCTTTTTCTTCAAAAGGAGTACAGTGTCCCTGTCCAAAAGGATTGCTCACACGCCATTGATTTGCCCTCCCACATCTGTCAGGTCTTGTTCTCCCTCGCCTAATCTAAGTCTGGGACTTCTCTCCCCACCCCAGTTTCGCCAGATTGCTTGGGTGCTCCGTTGCGTAATGCCTAACTGCCCTAGTGCGTCACAAGCACCCTTTCTACACACGGAATGTGTGCATGAGCTTAAACAAACGGAGCACAAAGCGTTACACTGGCCCCCTTTGTGGCCCATTCAGCTGTTACTAACCTGTTTGATTATAGCTGTCAATCATCCAAGTTCATTCAAGTAGGTGTACAGTGTGTACTGTAGAGGATTTGGGAAATGACATAGCATTTACTTCCTAATTGGAGCCTGATCAATTCAGTGATCTCACATGATAGTACTTTCAGCCATATTGTCGTAATGTCACTGGTTATTTGCATGTATATGTTTTTGGTTCTTTTATGACAACCAGCCATTGTATTTTCGGTGTACTCTGGTCAATCACTTAACACATTTTGACCTTTTAACAAATCAGCGAAATTGTTTCTTTAAGTTGTGCGTCATATGAAATAAGTCATAATTAGCTGTAACGTTAATCACATGCCACCAGTTAAAACCAATTTAGCCACTTATTGATGAAGCAATGGTATTCTGAGTGCTTATGTTGAGCCGTGGTGTTACAAATCATGTGTTCAAAAGACAATCTCCTTGTGTTTTTTTTTTTTTTTTTTTAGTTAAATGAAAGATGTGTGTGAACAGCATCGTAATTGGTTTTTAGTCTTTATCAGGGTCAAGATCACAAAGCTGGCAACTCAAACTGTCAGAGAGAAATCCATCCCACTCTTCTTGTCCTCCTGTCCAAAGTGTGCTGGCACACATAATTAAAAGATTAAAATAGTATGTATGACTGTTGAAGATAAAACATTTATAAACTATTACCCTTACTTAAAAAAAGAAATCATCATGAGATGCATTGTGGAGGATTGTGCTTTGATGACTCGAGAGTCAAATGAAGACATTTGACTGAATGTCTTTGACTGACTGGGAAAATGTTATTTTTTAATATTTAAAAAAGATAATTTTAACCAAAAAACCTATGAATTAAAAAGCTGAATATCTGCTCCATTCCCCTCTGATAGCGGTCTGTTTATTTATATAATATTGTGAAAAAAAATACTGCATATTTCACTTCAAATGTCCCTGAAGTGCTGTTGAAATGTTATTAGTTTAATATCTGCAATTGGTTTGAGGTTCAAATTCTGATTCAGTTACAGGTAATTTCTTTGTGTTTCTGAGTCCCCCCCAGAAATAATGCTTTTATTTCTTAATTATTAATTTCACCTGGTCTGTACATTTAGCCCTGCTATATTTTTTGTTTGCCAATCAGTCCTCACCTGTTTGCTTATAAATAGCTGTGTTATATCACGCAATTTATCTGAACCCATTTTAAATGTTTTTTTCCCCTGTTCTGTCTCAGTGGTTTCGTCTTTTCTTCATCTTTTCAAACTATACTTATTTTTCAATATTTGACTCACTGTCACCGAGCCTGAGAGAAAGAGGGTCTTTCTCTGACTCAAAACTATTTCCAACAGTGGATTCACTCCTACTATGTTTTTCACCACTTTCCCCTCTTCACTGCTTCTCCATAGAGCATCAGACTGTGGCCTGTGAGCTATGGATTCTCCCAATCTGTTCCTGCCGAAAAACCAACACTGAAGCTTAAGAATGGGTGCAGGGCAAGGCTGGATGATGGAAACGGCACCACTTCATGGCAACACCTCTATCTGTGTGTGTGTGTGTGTGTTGTGTGTGTGTGTGTGTGTGGTGTGTGTGTGTGTGTGTGTGTGATCTCATCCAATGTCAGTCAGACCGGAAGTGCTTTTGTGGGTGAGTACCTCTTGCCAGTTCCACTAAACATTTTTTTTTTTTTAATCAAAGCTTTACTCTGTGATCACTGACATAATCACAGGAATGCACAACCGTACATGAAAACATTATGGTTTTCAGATAAATAATTTACATGTCGTTCAAATATCACACACACAAAATGATTGTTGCTCACCTAAAATGCAATTCATGGCCTACTATAAGAACATAGTTATACTATATTGTATTTGCAAATTTTTTACAACTTTCCCTTTTCCCACTTAATTATTATTTTTAAACTTCAGTCACAGATATAGTTGATTAATTCCACTACTGGTGGCCTTAGATTGAAATAACACAAATTTGCATTCAGACTGTGCTGAGATGAAATTAGCAAGGAAACTCCCAATAGGTGCTCAGAGTTTCCCTCAAACAGTCCTGGTGTTTTCACACCTCTAATGAAATTTGCAGCTGCTGTGAGTACATCGGCTGTCTGCAGTCATTTTATTGAAAAGCAAATCAACATTTCGACACACAATCATTTTCCATGTGATTTTCAGGCTAAATATTATGATGTCCATGATTATAAAGAGTCTAGTCTATTTCTGTTCCCTGTAAGCCTTAGACAAGGAAGCTGGGGTGTCAGAGTAATTTGTCTTGGGGGCCACATTATAAGTTAGTTGTTCTCAGAGGACCGTTGTGACATTAAATCCATATAAATGTTTTATTGCCTCATCATATTACATATAAGTGCACAACAAATTGTTTGATGACTAGTTTTGAAATAAAAAGTCAAGGATAATTAATCAAGGACTATTGTTTAAGTTACTCTAAGGAGGGCTTTGGTAACAAAATATACGTAAGTATGTGTCATGAATATCAAACATTGTTTTATGTTTGTGGTCAAACAGAATTATATCAAGTAACTACGTAATCCTGGTCTGGATTGTACACTTACTCAACTCAATTTTATTTATAGAAGTCTAACAACAAAAATAGAGCTTTAACAAAGTGCTCTACATCAAACACATTATAAGAATAATAAATATTGAGAAACAATTGCATTTCACCTCTGTCAGCAGAAGCTTCCATTAGCACTACACACTACCTGTGTAGGCAAGCCAATACGGAAGATGTTGACTAAAATTATCACACCACAGCAAACAAAACAAATAATAAAACAAATAAAAGAATGACTTCTGAAATAATTGACACAAAACATGCACTTTAAATGCAATTTATATGCTGCAAGCATGCTTTGCGGCATACTGGTGCAGCGCTGCACCAGTATGCTGGGAGCATGTAAATAGCGTTTAAAGTGCATGTTTTGTGTCAATTATTTTGTGAGTCATTCTTTTATTTGTTTTACTATTTGCGAGTTATGCTATTGTGTTCGCTGTGGTGTGATAATTTTATTTTCGATGTGACACTATGCGTGTGACCAACATAATCTGTAATGACACAGGCAGTGTGAGGGGTTGATGGCATGGGTTCACATGCCCACACCAGCCACTGAAATGATGGAAAATGTTCAATTATAGCAGAAAAAAAGTTTAGATTTTTGTTTATTCTGGGTGGCTTGATAAATTCACAAGTGTAATTTTTGAAATCCAAAAGTGACCACTGCAGCTATTATTGATTTTTACATGCTAAGGCTATGAGTATTTATAGAAAAACTGTGTGTGTGTGTGTGTGTGTGTGTATGTGTGAGGTGGTGTGTGGACTAAAAATTATTTCATCTCCAAAAGTGTGTGTGTGTGTGTGTGTGTGTGTGTGTGTGTGTTGTGAGGCGAGGTGGTCTGCGGACTAAAAATTTTCATCTCCAAAAGTACGTGTGTTTGTGTGTGTGTGTGTGTGGGGGGGGGGGCTGCAAAAGAAGTTGAAGAACCCCTGGAGTAGGCACAGTGTTATTTTAAAATATCAAGTCTGAGAGCGACAAGAGATACATAACTGTAAAATAAAGCTAGAACACAAAGTATCCTACTTTTTCATTTGAGAACAGGCGCATTTTACAGGTATCACAAACTTTTTGCTTCACAGTCGTTATTGTTTTCTGTACATTTAAAAGTAAAAACAACTAACTCCCTGCAAGGCATTTATTTAAACCAAAAATAAATGGTTAGAATCATAGGAAATTATTTTACTCAACTTGTTTGAACAGAGAATATGAGTTGGGGTTTTTTCAAGTCACGCAAATACAGTAAATCTAGATCTGATGTCTTCCTTCTCCAGACAACACTGATCCTGCACATAAAAGTACAGTATGTTTGATTTATTGCAAAAGTGTGTTCAATATTTTTAAATGTAACAAAATCCATCATATTACCAAACACTAGAAAGAGTGGGCCAAATCCAAGACTCAGCAGGGTTACCCTGACATTAGATCTGCTTGTCAGCTGTGCAGTTATAGACACCTGTGGCACCCACAACAATAATGACTCTCCCTCTGTCAGACTCCTACCCTTTAGATGTGCAGTGGGTTGGACTGCCCCGTCCCACTACTTCAGCTCTCTATTACTTTCTTTTTGTCCACTACTGCTGCTCCAGTAAGTGCCCCACTTCAAACGTCAGTGCCGTGCAGATGGACATATTTCACTGCACCCCACCCAAACACGAGCAGAGGCAGAAGCTGTTGAATAGAGCAGCTGCCACATCCTTTATAAGGAAAACAAATGGCAGATCTAATCAAAGACTGGTTTTAACGAGAGAACATGATGTTAAGATTTAAAAAAAAAGCCAGGTTCCTTGGTAGCAAGACCAACTAAAAATGATTCTTTGGGCTTGCTGTTGCGCACACGGTTGCTAAATAACCTGAAATCATCCAGCTACATGCAAATGATTCTATTGTGGTGAGTGCAATTTGTTCTTTTGGGAGGGAATTGTCAGCATGGAGCTGCAACCTCTTTCAATTCATTCCTGTCCGCATATTAGGATGTCGGAATTGTTTGGACTTACAGTAAATTCATCAGGAAAAAAGACATCTCTCATTGGAACATACATTAAATGTAGCATCATGGTCTCCTCTCATGCCCATTTTCCAGCTCCTCTTGTTTATGGTCACTTTAAGGCAACATGTTTTAAGCATCCCTTAAAAACCTTTGCATTTCTTGGCAGCTGTTTTCATTGTGTTCATCTAGTCCCTTGTCCCCCACCTTCTCACCCCTCTTCTTCCCCAGCCTCATGTATTGGCGCTATGAACAAAAAAAGTTCTGATCTCTTCAGAATGTCTTTCTCTGTTTCCCCTTATATTCTAAGCCTCCCCTAAATCACACAGGCTCCATTGTTTTTATAGCTACAGGCTTCTTTTGACTGTCAAAATCAGTATCTTGGTTCCTTGATATACCCAACTGGGCTTGTTCGCACTTCTCAAACTAAAATTATAGAAATATAAAACTGGGGATGCTACATCCCGGATGTGCAAAGCAGATGGAACATACTGTATTTGGAGGTTGTTGTTGTTATTGTTTTTTAACTACCCTGACCTTCTGAATCATACATGCACAATTCATTTAAATATACACCAACCTACTCTTGGATGTGATTCTGTTTCGATTATGCACCATAATCTCAACATTCTGACTTTGACAACACAACACTTTTCAACACCCTTATAACACCTGTCATATTGTAATTGTAATAAGACAAATGCATACAGTAATTGTTACAATTTGCAAATAAAACAATACAATAACAACATCTGCCTTTCCAAAACTAAAGCAAATGCTTTTGAATTCAGATAAATTGACACAGAGAGTTGTTTGCACATAATTTCAGGGAGCATAAACAGATGAGCATTCATTTCTAATAAGGCCTCCTCTTTTTGTATGACTTCAACAAATGCTTCAATTCCAAATTATTCAGGGCCAAAAGCAGATGACATAGGTGGTACCTTGCCCTTTCAGCACCTCACCATCACAATTAACTAAATTTTCCTACTTTTGATCAGTTCCTCCTCACTTAAGTTTGTTTCACTTCACCTGTCTGCTTCCTGAGCATGCACCAGTTTTTATTTTTTTTAGCCAATCAAACATTCATATTATGCAAGCCTTTTTGCGCACAACTTACAAAGCCACACCTCAATGCGTCACCACTGTGTGCTTTCACAACTTAATGACTAAGAGAACAGAAATATTGCTCTGGAATTTAATCGGCCCACCAGTTGTGCCCCTTCTGAAATGCCTCTTGTGTTTTATAATAGGACAATAGAATTCACCGGAAACACGAATGCCGTGAATATAGTGACTTCATATGCTGTATGACATCCATGGGAATGCAACAGCTTGGGTCACTTTAGTAAATTGTAGTGGAAGATTTTTTTTTTTAACTTAAGATTCCTGAACATCTACTGTATAATTTACAAATAAACTGTAGCACAAAGTTACAAACTGAACAAGTAACTTCCTTTAGGAATTACTGGTGGATTCAAAACTGTTGCTTAAATGTTGAATGCTTCATCATGAACACATTTTGTTAACAACTGAATGATTCCAAAATACAGTATATTGACCGCCGATGTCTGACGTCACAAAAACCCCAATTCTAATTCTTTAATCCAATCAGTTGTCTATCTGATGGATACATCAAATTCCCTGCCTTTTGTGTGTGTGTGTGGTGTGTGTGTGTGTGTGTGTGTGTGTGTGTGTATATGAACCCTTTTAAAAAAATGGAGGTTTATTTCCATATTTACATTCAAAAGTTGAACTTTCATAGATCATAGATAGAACTTTGCTGGTCATAAATGTTTTAAATTCAGTGTCACACTAATAATCTACAAAACTCAAGAGCACCTCCACAGGTTGGTGTCATTAAATTGCTTCGGTTTGGTTCAGTTGTCTCCGTTGGATTCAATATGGGGAAGACTGCAGGGTTAACAACTGGCCAGAAGATTGTCATTGATACCCTCCATAGGATGAGTAACCCACAAAAGGTCATAGCTAAGGACGCTGGCTGTTCACAGTGTGCCGTGTTAAAGTATATCAATGGGATATCTAGTGGAAGGACAAAATGTGGCAGAAGATGCACCAGCAAAAGAGATGACAGTGGCCTTCAACGAATTATCCAACTGAAAGGATTCAGAATCCAGCACAGATCCAGGAAAAGTGGAATTAGGCAGGAGTTACACCTTCAAAAACCAACACTTTCAGATGGATCCAGGTGATGAGCTACAACTGTCTGGTTGCTCGGGTCAGGCCACTTCTAAGCCTGTGCCAAGCATCTCAACTGGCCAAGAAAAAGAAGGACTGAAGTCTGGGCCAGTGGTCCAAGGTCCTCTGTTCCAATGAAAGTAAAGTATGCCTTTCATTTGAGAATAAAGACCCAAGGGTTTGGAGGCGGAACAGAACAGCTGCTCAAGGTCCACTTTGAAATATCCACTGTCAGTCATTATTTGGGGTGCATATTCCACTGCACCCTAGGTGTTCTGATAGATTCTGACCTGACCTTCAACAGTCATATCAAATCAATTACTAAAACAGGCTTTTACCATCTGAAGAACATATCTAGAGTGAAGGCTTGCATGTGTCATGCAGACCAGCACTCATTGCGTATTTGCATGTGTGACATCTACACAATTGCTGAAGTAATGGGTCATTAACTCTTGCAGACGAGCACTCCTTGAGACAGAGTTTTAGTATAGTTCTTAAAAAAATGTTTTTTGTTCATCAATGAATGTTAAACCAAGAAAATTAGTGTCATTGTGTCAGTGAACACACGTAGCAAAGCGCTCCAAAACAAATTGGGTGTAAGAAAAATACATGGCTGGTAAACTACAGATATGCTGCTTTGCCGCTGGAGTTGTTGTTGTTGTTGAGTCACTCGAGGCGCCTGAGGATGGTCCTCAGAAGCGCTAGACTCACATGTGGGAGGCTCCGTAGTTCTCCGAAGAGAAGAAGAAAAAATAGTAGATGACGGGAGAATGTCAGGAGCAAAGTATGACGGGGTGATAGACATGAAGGTAGAGGGGGCGCTGTGACCAGCCTGTGCCACCGGGGCTTGCGGGGGAAAACCCGAGCAGAAACTGCAAATTAAGCCTTGAACTCCCTTTGAATATTAGGCCTGGCCGGAGCAGGTCCTGTGGAACCCCAGGTGGCAGGCGGTACAGGTGATCGAAGCGAAGCCACAGGGAAAAGGGCGCCTCCCACGGCGCAAATCAGAGTGAAGGGAGAGCCCCTCGCGGGACACCACAGGAAGGTACCTGGTCTTTGTTGCTGCCTGTTGGAGTTGTGATTTTAATCCAAATGTTGAAAATAAATCATACACAATACATTGAAAAGGAAGGAACTTGTTTTTGGGTATGTTTGAAAATATTGTGTGACATGGCAGCATCTTCATATAAGCCCTCCGCTTGTTTTAAATGACAGTCCTGCAATTTACCTGACTTGCTCCTCAATATATTTTTAGCCTATTATAATGCTGTGCTAATGTTTTCTAAATTGTTGAAACTTTGTGTTTTAAGATGCTGTCTTGGCCTGGCTTTCATTGAAAAAGAGAGCCTTGTGTCTCAATGTGACCAAAGTGGGTAAATAAAGGTTAAAAAAATGATTTTTATTTTGATGCAGCAAGATATAAGGTTTTTGTTTGAGTCACTTTAAATAGCGTAGCACTACTGTGGCATGATGCAAGAACAGCATCTTCTGCACATCTTGCATCCAAGGGAAAGGACATTTAAAGTGACGTTGCACGCTCCCGTCTTAAAACACACCCGTTGTCTCGCTCTCCTGCTTGCTCTCGTTCATTTTTCTTATTCTTTCCCACACACCACTCTGCATTACGCTCTCTGATGTCTGTCAGCCGTGTTCCCTATGCTAAGTATTTTACTTGTGATTGCACAGCATCTGGATGGGTTGGTCGCACGTTTACGTTAATCGGATGTTTCCATCACGTCCAAGGACATCCCGGACAACACGTTGTGTGTTACCTTTTTCCACTGCATCTCAGGAAGCACAGACGCATTCATCAATTGTGGATTTGGAGAGAAATCTTTGATCTCAGACCTCACTGGATTAAAAGTAGTGGGACATCTTTGTGTATTACCAACTTTATCTCTTTATTGTCCTGATATACATTGACCTCCCTGTGGAAGAACTACTTTTTGATGTTGCACTTGTCCCTCCTGTTAATGCCTGAGTATTTTTTATGTGGCATCATCTTAACTTAAACCCTGTGTTATTTCTCTTTGCGTCCATGTGCCAACTTCCTGCCATGAATGCTTTGTGATGGCCAATGGTCTAGTTTATTTTACACCACGGCTATTTAAAAATAGTGAAGTCATGCCTTTTATAAAGGCTCCAGCCTTTCCAAAAATTGTAGCACAGAAAAAAAAGAACTCTGGACTTCCTCAACCACCCTACATGTCATCTCTGAGAATTTTTCATGGATAGAGTCCAGAATAAGAAATTGGAATAGAGTACTCGATTATGAAGTCATTTCCTGTGTTGAGTTTTTTTTAATGTGGTTATGAAAGGGTTAACAGGCTGTGAATTCTTGATTGCCAACTCCCAGGATTGTATCTCCTGTAACTCAAATCAGGGCCATCTGCACTGGGCGTATGCCTGCCTTTCCCCCTGGCCTACTGCACTCAAAGGCTCACTGTGCTGTGGTTTGCCCAGCTCTGTCACGTGACTTCTCTGAAAGTGCCCCCTCCCTCCTCCTCCCTCTTTATTTCCAGTAAACCGTTTGAAAGGAGGGGGGTGACTCAGAGTAAAACCAGCTTCCTTTTAACCACAGCTTGTTAAAGAATTTGTCAACGTGGACTCAGGGGTAAATTTTTTTGTGTGAGGGAGTGATTGGTCTTCTCATTTTTCTTTCTTTCCTTTTTTTTTAATGTGACAGACAGTTAAATTCAGTCAGGAGTTCTTAATCACGCCACTTTCTGTGCCAGAGAGACTGGGTGCAGGCTTGTCAGGAGTTAATGAGATGAACTTTTGTCATCGTAGAGTTGGGGGCATGCAATTGCTGCCAAGACGTGTGTCCTCTGTCTGAATGACTTCCATTGAGAAAAAAAAAAGCACAGAGGGGGCGAGGAAAATGTGTGTGGGTGTTGACTTGTGTATGGGCTACGCATAGATTTTTCCTTGTCTAACACTTACATTTTCCACATGGATTCTCGTGTCTGGTTACTGGTTACCAATCTTTGTACTGAATCAGTTTTGTATTTCATGGTGTGACCATAAACAGTTTGTAATCTATAGGAAACATACTGGAATGCAATTCGAAAGAAACACATCCCTGTCTTATTTGTCTCATCTTTTTTTTTTTTTTTCCATGCATCATGATGAAAAGATGCCACTTTTTGGAATAAAGAAACCTTTCCCTTGTTAATACTTTGTGGTTACTGCCATTTCAAGTTCATAAAACTGTCCTTACTCTGATTTCTCCCTGGAGATTTTTTCAAATTTTAAAATTGTCATCACATGGCAACATACTATAGACGTTCCACCCATATTAAAAGTAATATTAAAAGTCTCCTGTGTGTCATCTTAAATTTAACATGGGGCTTGCTTCTCCCCATATCTAAACGTTTTTATGACCTTGTGTCAAAGAGAAGAAATGACAATCATCCAATTATTCTATATGTTATGTCTAATCTATATATTACCAATTGCTTTATATACTATACATATCCATCCATTATCTGAGCTGCTTATTCTCACAAGGGTCGCGGGAGCGCTGAAGCCTATCCCGTGTGTGTGTGTATAGAGAGCTAGATCACAAGCCGAGGTAAAAAAAAAAAAAAATATATATATATATATATATATATATATATATATATATATATATATATATATATATACATACATTCATTTTCTTCGCCGCTTATTCCTCACGAGGGTCGCAGGGTTGCTGGAGCCTATGCCAGCTGTCAAGGTGCAGGAGGGGTGGTACACCCTGAATTGGTTGCTAGCCAATCGCAGGGCACATATAGACAGACAACCACGCTCACAATCACACCTCAGGGCAATTTAGAGTGTCCAATTAATGTTGCATGATTTTGGGGATGTGGGAGGAAACCGGAGTGCCTAGAAAAAACTCACGCAGGCATGGGGAGAACATGCAAACTCCACACAGGCCGGGCCGGGATCGAACCCAAGTCATCATAACTGTGAGGCCAACGCTTTACCACCTGCTCCACCATGCTGCCTTATATATATATATGGTACGGGGGCGTCTGGTGAACGGATTAGGGCTATTTACATGTAAAAAAATGTGCTTCTACTTACGAAAAATTCTGGTCACGAATGTTTCGTAAGTAGAGGTACCACTATATATGCGTGTGCATGCGTGTGTGAGTGTATGCCGACCAAAGAAATTTAACATTGCAAAGAGAGAAACTATGGAGTAAAGTTGGAAAAACAGTTTATGGCTAATGACTCTAAATCAGTTTGGCACATATTACAATCGCTAACCAATTACAAGGGACCGCCCCCCCAGTGGAGAACAATTGTCAGCCATCTGATGACCTGAACAGCTTTTGGTGCAGATTTGAAAGGGACACTTTCACACCCCACACCCACTAAGTCCCACTACTGACCACTCCAACAGCTCTGACTTCTGCGTTGACCGTCCACAAGCAGGACGTTAGATGCATCGTCACATGACAAAGGATTAACAAAATGGTGGGCCCAGACCTTGTATCCCAATTCAGCTTGCTCCAGTCTTCACAGAAATCTTCAACAGATCTCTGGAACTGTGTGAAGTGTCATCCTGCTTCAAACACACCACTATCATCCTGTACCCCAAGAAACCTGCAATCTCTGGTCTGAATGACTAACGGCCTGTTGCCTTGACATCTGTGGTCATGACATTCTTTGAACACCGTTTGCTGGACAACCTCAAGGGCGTCAGAGGTTTCTTGCTGGACCCTTGCAGTTTGCCTACCAAGCAAACAGATCTATGGATGATGCAGTCAACATGGGACTGCACTTCATCCTGAAACACCTCGTCAGTGTTAAAACCCACACAACGATCCTGTTCGTTCAACACCATCATCCCTGAACTCCTCTCCTCCAAGCTTCTCCAGCTCAGTGTCTCACCTGCCAACTGCCATTTATTTTCAGCTTCTTGACAGGCAGGTCACAGCAGGTGAGGCTGAGGCACACCACTACATCCACGTACCATTAGCATTGGGGGACCCCAAGGTTGTCTCCTCTATCCACTACCCTTCTCAGCTGTCAAAATCCTGAAGTTAATACTGTAAATGACACCACAGCCATCGGCCTCACCAAAGACGGTGACAAGTCTGCGTATCGACAGGAAGTGGAGAGGTTGGAGCTGCAGTGCGGCTGACACAACCTGGAGTTGAACGCCCATAAAACTGTAGATCGTAGATTTCAGGAGGCATCGTTCGCCACAGCTGCCTCTCACGCTGTCCACCTATCTTGTGTCAATCGTTGAGACCTTCAATTTCCTGGGACTTAAATTGTCTCTAACCTGAAATGGGACATGAACATAAATTCCATCATCAAAAAGCCCACCAGAGGATGTACTTCCTGCAGCTTCTAAGGATACATGGCCTGCCGTGAGCGCTTTTGATACATCTTCTACACAGCTGTCATTGAATCAGTACTGTATACCTTCATTATAATCTGATTTGGTGCTGCGACATTGGTGCCATTTGCACATCTGTTTTTGACCAATACTGGGCACTCATGTGTCTGAGTGGCATCTGCAGCACTTGCGCAATCGACTGAGGAATAACTGCAACATTTACATAATCGACATTGTCCCAGATTATTGCACTACTAGTCACTTTAAACTGCATATATTTCTTGAAGTCTCGGCACCCTTTGCAGAATGATCATTGCGCTGGACTATTGCTGTATTCAGCATTCAAACTGATCTATATTCGAGAGGACATCTTTTTGAACACTTGTCCAAAAAAGTGTACTGCCAGATTACTAGCAACCTTTTCTTGCACTTTGACTACCTCTCCAAAGTATTTTCTGTGACAAATTTCTTGTGTTTTTGACATACCTGGCGAAATACCACCACGTCTTTTCTTTATATTTGGTGACTGCCATTTTGCTGAGTGCATCATCTTATTCCAACCTTGGACCAAAACCTCTTGCCAGACATGACTGTTAACCCAAAGGCCGTTGGTGATGGGGTCTCAGAGTGTGTGACTGGGGGAATTTGTAGGCAGGCTTTGGCAAACTGCTTCTAAGATGGTGATTTACCGAAAATTACCAACCACAGACTCTGCTCATCTGAACACCACCCCTCAAAGATAAAGAGAGTCCTGTTCAGGGAGAGAGAGAGAGGGGGGGTGAGAAAAAAAGAGAGAGAGAAAATGTAATTCCTACCTGAGTAAATCACAATGTCAGAATCACACGCACATGCTCACACACCCTTCCACCCACCACCTCCACATGGACATGCTGGGGTTCTACATTCATGCTTTTGGTATGAGACAAAAAGTCCCATCCTGAATGCCAACCTCGCATGTGTCAGGAAACAAATGGGGTGCACATGGTGTCACCACAACACAGATTGGTTCTGCAAGGTTCTGTGTAAACTGCAACCCCAGCACTTGTCAGGTGTTTTCGAGCCAGACACTGTCCTCATTGGTTCACCAAACCACCCATATGCATTCCTTCTTTGCTTGTCCACCAGCTGAGCTGCTCTCTCTCCTTCTTGCTCACTCATAAACACAAATATACACAGGCTCTCACAGAAGGGGACAGGCTCAAATTCAAATGAAACGGTTGTCGAAGGAGGAACCATCTTGATTGGACACTAGAGCTGGCTGAAATTCAAATCACAAACCAATCAGATCCCATGTCCACTTGCTCCCCCTTCCACAACCTTATTGGGCGACCTCCCATGTCTCAGATTTTCTGTCCACTGGGTTGCACCCTAAGGAGGATGTCATCAGCACTCTACTGGTTTTGTTGACCATATTAGGTCGGATCATGTATTGCCAGCCCCTCCTACTCATTCTTTTTTTTTTTTAAATTAACATGATGCTTTTGAGGTTGAGGCCTTGTTTTTGAAAGAAAACAAAATTTGATTTATTTTGCTTGACCTTGATAAATAACATTCTTTCAAAGATTTTTTTTTAGTCTTCTTTTCATAGTGTTTTGTCAGTTTATGTGTTGTTGAAACAGTAAACATGTTTTGTTTTAGATTCGGTATCTGAGGCTAACCACCACAACTATTCAGAGTTCATTTTGGAATGTTTGAAATCAAATATACTGCATGAAAAACATTTAAAAACAATATAGAGAATAAGTTAAAAGTCTGTAGATAATTTATAATTGGGTATAACTAACTAAACTAAAAATCACATATCTTAGTCTCATAGTTGTAGGATAAAAAAATACCTTTCTTATTATAAAACAAGAAACTAAGGTTCTTAAGATGAATTACTGAAATGTTTTTTTCACATTTCTTAGCTAAATTTGTAAAATCTCAAACAGCTAAGTTTAAACTGAAAAATATTAAAAAGCACATTGCATTATTACCTGTCTACATTAATAAGACCTTGAAACAAACATTTGGAAAATACAGCTCTTTCCTATATTAAATTCATTTGAAGAGAGCTTTATGTTAAAAATCAATAGAGTTGTACATTTATTTTATGGAAATTGTTATGTTATAGTATAATAGCACATATAAATATAACAAAATCATATTCAAGTTGCAGATTTAAAATTCTTTTGTAAATCACAGCAGGAATAAAATAAATAATTGCTTTGATATTTCTTAGTAGTAGTGTCGTATTTGTAGAAAGGAGAATACCATAATCATAATTCAAAACATATCAATAGTACATTTTATTTACCTTAATATTGACAGAATTGTCCCCAAAAAAAGAATGTTAGTAATTTCCTCTGCAAGCCCGCTGTGTTCCCAGAACTAATATAAGTAAAATCCAGAAAGATTAAGGCTCCCCTTCCCAGAAAAGGTATATTGGAGAAAGATCCGTGTCTTTGCTGTGAAAAGAGGCTTT
Source organism: Syngnathoides biaculeatus (assembly GCF_019802595.1). Taxonomy (NCBI): domain Eukaryota; kingdom Metazoa; phylum Chordata; class Actinopteri; order Syngnathiformes; family Syngnathidae; genus Syngnathoides; species Syngnathoides biaculeatus. The sequence goes on along the minus strand of NC_084657.1, from coordinate 3,763,620 downwards.
GTGGAGCTGTCAAGAGGAATCGGGCATTTCATGGAAGAAGAATTTGTGAGTCAGTGGAATGACAAAAGTCTGTTGTCTTCTTCTTCTACTTTTGCAATTAAATATTGGCACTGGAGGTAAAATAGACGTATGCGAAACACAGTTGATCATTCTTGTCCAAATACATAACATTTTAATCAATCAACAAAGACTGCTAAAAACCTAAATAATTCATTCAAATAAGCATGTCAAGGTTAATAATTTAATTTCGGGATTACTGAGATACAATATTTGTTCTTATCAAATTGTCTGAATGGAGCACAAAACCTGAAATTTTGTATTTTAGTATTTCAGTAACTCATTAATCTACTCAGAAAATGACTGGTGAGTTATTTGGTTTTAAAGTCATTTATCAGTCATTAAACTGTTATTTCACCTCTGAGATTTCCTTAACATAAATTGGTAAATGTTGAAAACGATGAAATCTTCATGATTTTGTGAATTTGCATCTACATTTTAACGTCCTCAACAATATCAAAGTAACTTAAAGATGTTCAGGAATTATTAAAAAGATATGTAATCAAAGAAAACACAAGATGATCAGGAATTATTGTAAATATTGACAATCTCAAAAATGTGCACTTCAGTTTTTAATCTTTTAGCTTCTAAGCTTTTTCTCTATTTGGATAGAAAAAAACCCTTATAATTTCTAGTTTAAAATAGAACAAATTTTGCAGTAAAAATTTGTTTTTCAGCCATTTTTCATTTCAGAATGTTAAATGAGTGTTTTTAGAAATAAAATCAAAGAATTTCATGTCAGCCCAGAATCTCTGATCTTCCACAAAAAAAAAGCAGAGACATAAATTTTCAGATAACTGTTTCATAAGATCTTTTACTTAATTTATTCTGAATTCTTGAAATGTTCTCTAGATGTGTGATTTGAAAGAGTTAAAATGGTTCAATAAAATTAATATTAGCATTTCTTAATGATACCGGTATGCTGCTGGACAAATAATTAACTTTACAAACTGTATGTTCTTCCCACGAGTTGTTTAAAAGACATCAAACATCATTTGAGAAATAATATGCACTCTTGTGAAGTATATTGTATGATGAGAAGCAACCTCATCAAAATATCTTAATATATAGTACAGTAGCATTGATTGTCAATCCTCAATATGTGTAACATACGGAGGCCTGAAATTACGTTTTCAAAAGGCCACTGTCACAAAAAAACTAAACAAAACTCAAACTAACTTTAAAACAAAAACATAACATTCATTCTCTTTGTTGTATGAAGTGCTAATAGATCTAGAGAAAAAAGGTTACAGAAGCAAACGGATAAAAAAAATATATATATATTTATACAAACTAGTTTTAAAAATACATTTTCCCACTTATTCTGTTTCAGGACTTTGCTCTGCAAATTGAAACAACCATTTGGAAAGCGTATTAACAGTTTAGTCATACTAAAAGCTCTTTCTGTGTTCTTTTTAAGAAATGAATTACACCCCCCCCCACACACACACACCTTTATGCTCTTATGTATATTAATTATGGTATCATATTATTTAATTTGTATTCACTGTAAAATTACATTTATTATAAGTAGAAAAAAAACAAGACTAATTAATACAAAGTGTTAATCGATTAGGCTATATATTTGAAAAGAAACCGGGCATGTTCTTCATTGTACTTTGGCGGTGAGCTTCATTTTGAACTATGTAAGATTTGACCACAACATCTAGGACAATTCCATCGCACAGTGTGACCACTTCTACCTTTGTCAGTTGTGAGTGATTTCTATTGCACAAGGACTTATTCCGTTTAATTTTGGATTTGCATACTAATTGAATATTGTTGTAGAGGAAGCTAGGGGGGGTTTGATAATGTATCAGACTTGATCGCTGCACCTCTGTTGCATAGTGAGTTGTTGCAGGGGTGCCATTTTGTGAGTCAAAGTAGAGAAAAGGGAATCAACCATATTCTGCTTGTAGCTGCCCCCATCGAATTGCTTGGTGCACTAGTTTGACTACAGTTATTGAAGAACTTCTAGGGAAGAAATACAATATGTCCAAACTTACCCTTTAAAGAAAGTTCTGATAAAGAAAAAATGGCTTCATAGACCTAATCCTGGAAAATCCGTGAGGTATGTATAGTATGTCTGAGAAAAGAGTTAAAAGTTGAGCATATTTGGCCTCATTCCTTGTCACAGGCAGAAGACATCCTTGTCCTGAGTATGGGGAAGGCAGGGTTAGGGGGTGACCCCCTCAACAAGAACTGATGCGGAGGAACATTGTAGCAGGTGATGGAGAAAGAGGAGGACTGATAGGGCAATGAGGGCTTGTCATGCAAATCCAAAAAAAGTCACACACACCAGACGAGATTACACCCAGAGGCCCCGTTGTCTGAGGTGTGTCCCTTTCTATCTCACTGAAAGAAAGACTTGACCCGGCACTCCGGCATGTCTGGTGGGCCCCGATCTTTCCGGTAGCCGTTAACTTAAATTTTCCGCAAGCTCAGGTTTTGCTTCTGATGCAACAGTCGGTTGTGTACTCAAGATTAAAAGCAAGATTTTAAGATCCCTGGCAAGCAGGTGACATTCTTCTTCATGGGTCTATACAGAAATAAAGGAGGATTTTCTTTTTGCCTTATGTTTTTTATGTATATAATCACAACTAATGCCGTGTCAATGCTTCAAAGTGAGCGCCGATATCGCTTTGTACCTGTTTAAAGTGTGTTCTCAGTAGTCGTGAAGGATGTGTCTTTTGTTCTGCATTTGCTCCACCTCCTCTACCTCATTAAATGCCAGGTGAATAGGTGATGTCATGGAAATACACTTTTTGGGGCCCTCAAGATGGGTGTGAGGTGAATCTGATCTGGGTCTCAGAAACGTAATACTTAATGGAACTATTGTGACCGTGCGATGTGTTTAATACACTTTTCCCTTTTGCCAGGGTATTGGATACCTAACAACATCATGACTTTATTGTCATTTCTGCAAAATATGGGTGAAGTACTTCATTGTGTCCCTCTGTGTCCAAATGTCTCATGTATGAATCGTTTGGTCATGGCTTTTATCAGCATCATCAGTAAAACACATCAGCAAAACCAGGGCACCGTTAGTTGCCAGCAGACCTTTGTCATAATAAGACCGGTTGATTTTGATTGTGTATATATAGATATGTGTAAAAAATTAAAACAAAAATGTTTTATGTATATATAATGAACTCTGACTGAAGTTTGCCGCAAACAGGTCATGTACCCCTTCATACGATCGGTGCTCACGAATTACCCCTCAGCCTCAAAAAGGTTGGTGACCCCTGGTCCAACAGTTTAGGATTGCCATCAAACAAGTCCCGTCATGCTTTCTTTTGGTCTTTTTTTATGTTGGATTGTACATATTCTCAAGGCCTCAATGCAAGGTTAGTCCTTAATGCAAGCCAAAAACAAAAATTGGTTGCTGCCATGGAATTTGAAGTGATATTAATTTCCAAATCTGAAAGTAGTATAGCTTTTTCTGTCCAGGCTATTCAGTAGAATATGTCTAAATTGACAATAACATTTAAAATAAAACGGCCGGTGGTAGCATTCAAAGCAGCACTCGTCCATCTCAACATTCTTCACCACGTTTGTCCCTCGTCATCCAAATTGAAGTTGATTTCACATTTTATTTTAGTTAAAAGTAGTTATCCTTTTTTTACTTCAAGTCTTTATGTGAGGCAACTCACGTTTGTTGTGCACACGCTTCACCATGTCCATCACTCAGAAATAGGAAGTGATTGTTGAAAATGTGTGTTAATTGGAAAATAAATACTGTGATACGCTTGTCTGTATTCATGAAAACATTTCCTGTACTACCGTTTTACCCTCTTTTGCACAGAATATTTTAGATTGTAGCGAGTTTCCACCTGATTACGGACAAGCATATTTTGTGATTTCATGAAAATCATTGTCGGAAGTTTAAAGAATGCTTTAAAAGAAGTCACAGAATTTGCATTTCTATATTGAGATCAGTCATTTTAAAAATCAAGTTGCAGCAAATGTTTGATCAGTTTTATATTTGATCTTTAAACTGGTAACATACAAAAGAGCCCAATTGGTCTGTTGTGAGGTTTGTATATGCTCAGCTATTTGTGATATGTACAATAGTGTTATAAGCAAGGTTGTGAGTGGAAAAGTAGAAGCCTCGTTAAGAAAAGAAAATCAAAGTGCAGATAACTTTACGAACAGGATTAGATACAATATAATGACCTGGTGACTACAGTAAATTACATTATAAATTTGTAGGGGTAAAACTCATTTAATTAATGATGGCAAATTAACAATGACGTACCCTTTTTACTTTCTAGAGGACCTGGGGTTTGGGGAATTAAAAACATGTTTCAGACATTTGAATCATTCTGTTGTATGAATGACAGCAAAGTCACACATTGTTTATCACTGCTGCTTCACAGCACAAAGCTTATGAATGAAATCTGGCTTGGGTTCTAAGTTCTGGCCTTAATTTTAACCCTGACCTTTTTGTGTTGAGCTTCCATTGAAGATATTTGCAACATTTACAGAAGAATTATGGTTAAAGCTGTTAGATCAATGAGTGTGTTATAAACGAGATAATTACATGTTAACTCCACATCATTCAAATCAAGTACACTAAAATGCTCTGTTGAGTCTAAAAATAATTATTCAAATAAATAATTTTAATTGATAGTTTGTCTTAAAAAGTGAAAATCAAAATAGATGCTTTGAGCACTGGAATTGGCTAGTGTCCAGTTCAGGGTGTACGCCGCCTCACACCCAAACTCATCTGAGATAGACGCCAGTGTGCCCGCGGCCCTTGTGACGATTGGTTGAGAGAATGGATGGATGGATGGATGCTTTGACCACACACACACACACACACACACACCCACACATCCACGCATGCACTGTGATGGAATAAAGTGATAAAACGGATACTGAACAGGGAAAAATACACTGCACATTATTTACATGCTCGTGTTGCGGAATGAGGGCAGTGATACTCTACTGCGTTTTGTGCTGTTATAATTATTTTTAGCAAATTGTAGTGTCAGTGATCATAGAAGCTAATTGGGGGTCAGTATTAGCTTGTTTTTGCTTTGAAATCCCATTCTCTAATATCGTAGAAATTATTTTGTAGGCCACACGAGACCCCATGTTTTTTCAAATATTCCGATCAAAGAAGGCATTTTTTATAGCAGCGTCATTACACAAAATGGAAAATTCTAGATGTCTTGTGTGTCATTTAATGCACTTGTCCCTGTAATTCGTCAGTATATATTTAGTATCTCTGGCAACCTTGGGTTCTGGACTAGAATTTAAAATAAGATACTGTGGGTTTAAGTGGCTCCTTTTTTGCACAATTTGACTTTGAAACGACAAACTAGCCAAGAGCTAAGGTTTCTCTGACCAGTGTCCCCAACAACCTCGATGTTCATGTCAAAACTCGTGGTCTATGCATATATTTATATATACTTAAATGGATAAACCTAAATGAATAGTGAGCGTACGTGAAAGACCTTAACAAGCATGGTAGGTTGCTGTGTTGTGATTTCTGAAACAAAATTTGCCTTAGACATTATGGCTGCGAGTCGCCTTTCCATCCCGACTGGCCCAGTGACTAAGCAGGAATCAGACCAGACAGGAGTTGGCTTCCATACCCCCTCTGCAGTAATGACACATCCAGCACGACGCTCGCTATCCATCCTTTTCACGCAAGCATGGACAAATTCCGACATGATATACTGCTAGTGTGTTTACCCAATGTACTGTCAGTGCTGTGTCATACATCCCCAAAGCTTTCAGTACTTGCTGGGTGGACAAAAGGGCGTCATCGTACTTTCAAACAGATCAAGCCATCCTGGTTTTGAAAGCTGTGTGTGTGTGTGTGTGTGTGTGTGTGTGTGGTGTGTGTGTGTGTGTGTGTGTGTGTGTGGTGTGTGTGTGTGTGTGGTGAGAAATCAATGTATCATACACACTCTGCACCATCAGTGACCTCATGATTCACCTCATCCTCTGACTCGATGATTATGTGTGTCTTTACCCTGCAGAAATGGATTATGCTCATCACATTTTGGAGTGGTCACCCTTCTCAAACGGTGAGGTTGTGTATCTGTTTGTTTGTTCTCACCAAAATATACCTTGTTGGGTGTTACATTTAATGTTTGAGTGATCGTTTGAGGTACCATGCATGTGGCATTCAGATCATTTACTGTACGTCGTACCATTCAAGATTATACAGGGCAAGGAGCTGGTTTGAACTGAACATGAGCTTGTGAAACAACTTGTTGCTTTATTTTAAGCAGCTCTTTATTGTAAATAGATCTTGAAGTTTAAAAGTATTCCCTTCTTGTTTGGCACCGTAATAATGTGCTAGGTGATTGATGACTTGGATTTTTCCACTGAATTACTGAACATTGACTCTCTGCTTCACAAAATAAGATACTCTGGGCTTCTTTAGAAGATGTCTCCTCTCTGTTTTCGCTTTCACTGTGCATTGCTGTCGCTGTACCTTAATTACTGTGGAAGCTTCAGCCAAAAAAGGAATGTGTCTCTCTGTTCAGATGGACTGCCTGGTGTGACCTTTTTTTTCCTGTTAAGGCCCATTAAAGTCCCTGTATAGTGAAAATAAAAATGTCTTATAAATTTGATACACAGAAGAGTGTTGTTAACAAGCCTGTCAAATTTGAATGAGTAAAATAATCAGCACAAATATGAATATAAGCCTACACGCTTGTACATCTGTGACATTCTTTCGAACCCTGTTGGCTGTATGCACTTAAAACACTCAAATTTCAATTCCCTCTTCAAATATGTTAGTATGCCATTAGATTGTCAGTACATCCCTACACATCCCTGTATGTTTGAACCATGAAAACGCAGGGAGTTTGGGCGATATGTGTAGCCGCAGCAAAAGACTTCCAGTTCTCGGAGACCGGCAGTGATGTCAGCCACTATGTCACTACCGCGCTTGGTGTTATTCCCTGGTGTATGGGTCCGACCTTGATTATAAAAATGTATTGCTTTAAAACTTTTTAACCTGCCAGTTTTAAAGTGTCTACTGGAAACTAAAGACCTGGGGAGTAGTTCAACATTAACTCCTTTTGCTAACAACACTTCTTATGGTCAATATTTAAAAGTTATCCTATTATATTAGTTATTACTAAACCAATGGGCAAATTAACAAAAATAAATACAAACAAAACACATACAAATACATGTTGCACTGTTGAGTACAGAAAAAATACAACACAACAGTGCACTAGTTTACAGTCCTGAGTGTTTTGGGAGGTATGCAAGATAGAAAATAAACAAATTGCGCACCCGAGTACTGCCCCGGATAATGACTGTAAACAGTATTATTCTCCTGTTATGATGCTACACACCCTGTTAGCATAACTCCTACTTTTAAATGTGTTACATGAAGGATGTTAACAATACATATACAGTAGATGAGCTATTTATGTCACATTACAAACCATCTGAATAAAGACGATGACATGATTGCTACTTTGCTTGTAACCAGTGGCTCCATTGCTAGTATTGGGGTGATCTCGTGTTCCCCAGAATTGGGGAATCTTACAAATGGATAAAAAAAAAGGTTATGATTTAAGACATATGGAGCGGGCGTGTCTATTTCAAGATATGGAGCATTACAATCTTTATGATAGTGATGAACTAGGCTGACCAATCAAATGAGGGTCAGTCCATCTCACGTGACCTTGATCAGCCAATCAAGTCTGGATGTCAGGCAGTAATCACTGACTACCCCCAGACCAGAAAGAAAGACAAAGAGGGACAGAGCAAGGGGGAATGAGACACCGCGTCAAAGTTCAGTTAAAGATGGACCAAGGGAGTCAGTTGATAATGACCAATATAGGACGACGAGAAAATTCAGAATGAATAGTGCGCACAGTAAAAATGACAATGGAACAGCCAGTCATTTTTGTTTCTTCAGTTGAAAATTCACTTTTATATATCATATTTCTGAAGTTAAACACTTTATTGAATGTAATTTCAACTTTTTGTTTACTTGCTCCAAATATGAAATGTAGCCCTGCCTTTATTTAGTAAATGAGAGAACATTTCACAGTTGTGCATGTAATTCTGATTACCAGAACAGAATTTGTAGCATGAGTGTCATGTCAGAAAATATGAAGGATCAGGCAAAACAATTTTATTATTAATGGAAAAACTCTAAAGTCACAGGTTTATCAGAAAAGCACAATCACTAAACAAAGCAAAACCAAGCAAAAAGAAAAGGGAAAAAAAAACCTGAGCCTAAACTCACAAATTCTGCCAGGGTATGAGGATAACAGTACATACAGTTATAGCTATCATAAATATTTATTTAGTTCTGCATTACTTGACCACAATAAATGTCAGAAGGTTTTGGGTTTGATTGAGATACTGATTACAATCAAATGTAGATATAATAACAGACCTACATAAATATGTATGTAAATAAATACATACTACATGATCTTCCGGACCTTTGCTTCTAGAAATTTTCCCGATTAGTTTTTTTTTTTTTAAATTTCAATTGAATACCAATGTAGTAGCCCAAATAACACAATGTACAGTATACTTGTGAATTTAAATAATGACTGAAAACAGTTCTGTGAATTGTGGCATCCAGCGAAGATGCATTTTCAGGGTGTTGGGCATAGTTAGTTAACAGTACACTGCATGTTGTATAACTAGGTAAATCGCAACTGCACTGGATAACCCCTGATGGAATGAAGGTGCTCCCAACTTCCATTTTGGAGGAGGGTTGACTCATTCCAGAAGTCCCAAGTGCATACGCTGGGCTGGACAATTTATTTAGAGACAAATTTCTGAATTCACTTATCAGTCTTTAAATGATGTCTTGTTGTCAAAGTAGTTTGTGCTGGAGTACAGTGACCAGCGACTCTGAAACAAAGGAATAATTAGTCGTTTGTTTATTGTGGAATCAGTATAAGTGTTGATGTCACAACTATCTCCAAGCAGTTGCACGATTCAAAGGTCAGATATCATGAAGCCGTCTGTCACAGGTTTTTCAGAACGTGTAACACTAGTGAAAGTAAAATAATTTCAACAGAAATGCAAAGTAGGGAAAAATCCAACTCCCCCCGGCACTATCTCCGCTGCACACACAAACAGCTCTAGATTAGTGAAAATGAGGCGTCATGCAATCGAATTGTAGCCTTGATAATGGCTGCATGAGCGAGTTGCTGTCATGACAGAAAAACCTTGAAGAAATGCCAGGGGCAGCAGCTTGGAATCCGCCTTTGACACACCTGTGGGGTGGGAGTGACATACTTACACACACTCACACACACACACACACACACGGTTGCATTATCTTGATAATTTGGCATTTCTTGCATTTGCTTTGTGATTCAGTTAATATTGGATGTCTCACTGAAGTTTAGTGCAGTTGCATAATATAAGATAGATCGATTGACACTTGAGACTGTGACTGTGTCATGGAAACAATGAATGCCAAACCGGGAACAATGTCCCTGCAATTTATCTTCGTTGAATACAGATACAGTAATCCTATGCTTTAACACAGTTCTTGCTTCTCTGTCCCGCTCTACTGCCATTTTTTATTACAGTTGTTACTATATTTTTATACAGTTTGCACAATATTCTTATCCATTTGTCTTGTGATCCACAAATCAGGTGTCCACCTGGTGAAGAAAAAGTACCAAGTAGCAACATTAATGACAATGCAAGTAGATCAAAGCAACCTGTTTTGATTCAAGATATGTACTGCTGTTTAAAAGGCTGCACCATTTCTTTAAACACTGCTTTGTCCAAATTTTCACGAGCCTCATCTTTTTACAAGAGTAACATTATACTGTATAATATGAGCGTACGGGCACTATATTCATGTTTGAATTGGCATTGTTGGGCAATGGGTTCCATAAATGCAAGCTAACAGGAAACAATAGATGTCGCACAGTGTTTTATGTATTTTTTTTTCAAGCTGAAGAAATTCGATAGTTGGTTGGGATGGTTGTGTTTAAAATTGATTTAGTCCCTTTGAGGTTCGAAGTTGTTTAGTCTTTGTTGTGATTTCATACAATTCATTCAAAAAACTAGCTTGTTGGTTGGCTTTATTGTTCATCTGGTGTGAATCCAAAATGTTCCCACATTGTTGCGCTGGCATGAGGGTTTTGAACTAATACCATTAATTCGATGAACCGTGAGGGTACTGCCTTGCCGTCAGAAAATCGCTTTGAAAATCCATGCCTCTCCCGCGCACAGACACGCACTTGGCCAATCAAGACGGACGGTTCCCGCTCTTCAATATCTGATAGATTTATACACCACGATGAAATCCGTCGTGTGTCTGCTTACAAGTGGCGGAAGTGTTTTTTTCTTCCTCAAATAATTAGGTACCTGTATGCATCCTTTCTTTTTATTTTGCTGCAACATTCAGAAATTTGGCTACATATGCAACCAAATTAGTTGCACTTTAGAGTCCTGTGTCACCCACACCCCAAAAAAAAAAAAAATCATTCACCGGATTTCCAGTACTACGCCAGAGTACCAACCCAATGCATATGAAGATGCAGATTAATTGTTCATTATGCATCCCTGCTAATTTTTCCGCATCTGAGACACGATATACTGATAATGATATCTAATAACATCGTGACTTCAAAAATTTTGCCTTTTATAATACTTAATACTGCTCAGGTTTGATTAGCACTGTCCGAAAGTTATCAATTTACCGAGGTTTCAAGTATAGAAGTGTAAATATTCATTACCTCACCTTAAATTTAAAGGGTCTATTGTATATTATACTGCAGTGTTTTTTATTCAGCCTACTTTTTATGTGGTTCATGCACATATATGTGCTGTAGTTTCTACTTCTTGCACTCAAAAAAAGTTTTGTTTCATTTTGGAGTGAATTTATTCCTGCTTGTCATTGTTCAGAAACACGCAAAAAAAATCTTATCTGGATAAGTCACGTCAGGATAGATTTTGATTGTGGTTGGTTGTGAAATATAAATATGTACCATACCCACACGCTATTGGTTTGTACCCGAGCCATCGCACCTGCATCTGAAACAAAATAAGTAACAAATCAAAAACAAATAGTCACACTAAGACTTAGAGAGCAGACATACAGCCTAGCCTTGAAGATGTCCAGGCAGAGAACTCCAAACAAAAGTTTCAACTGAATACCAGCAGCACCACTGAGGAGGTTGACAGCCAACCCTTAATTTTTTTTCCCCCGTTATTTTTCATTTTATATTTGAAGTCATTTTGAAACCATTACTTTTACACTTGAGAACAAAACTTGCATTGATATGTCAATTTCTACAGAAGTCCTCTTAAACCCTCATATCTGTACTTCAAATTTAATATTGAACATGAACACTTTTGACAAATCTGTCAATTTAACATGTTTCTTATGGTGCTCTACAACTGTAGAGCATCATAAGAAAACCAAAATAACTTTTTGCTTGTTGGTGTAGTTGTAATATGCATACTGTACATACTGTATATTAATCCTGATTTGCATTATACACATAGAAAACAGTTAACTTGTGAAAAACCCCGTTAGTCACTGTTCATTGAGCTGCCGTGGCAAAGTGACAGTTGATTGGTTACTGACTGTTCCACTCCGACACACTTTCTGCGTTGAGTCTAGAGGAAGTTTCACTCTTTCAACCAATCAGCCATCTGCCTCATCTTTGTCACGGCGCTATCAACCTCACCCACAAATTATCTTATGAATGGATACCCACCATTCAGATTTAACCCTTTAGATGGGAACATTGTCGCATATCAGATTACAGACAGGTTCTGGAAATCCGTTTGCACCTTGTACACACTGCAGGCACATGCACACTTCAGTCATCTTAAAGTCTCATACACACACAGACACACACACACACACACACACACACACACACACACACAATTAACCCTTTGTTCCCCAGCAGTCCTTTCATTTTCCAGCAATTCATCCTTTACATGTGATTTTCATTTCGTTTGTTTTTCATTAACTCCAAGAGTGGAATCTTTTTTGTATTTTTGTAAATTTTCAAGTCAGAAGTAATTTAGATTATCATATTTTTATATTATATAGGTGTAGTCATCGTTGGCCTCAAAGTTCTGAGGGCTGGTGTTCAAATCCCGGCCCCGCCTGTGTGGAGTTTGCATGTTCTCCCCGTACCTGTGTGGGTTTTCTCCAGGTAGTCCGGTTTCCTCCCACATCTCAAAAACATACATTAATTGGACACTCTAAATTCCCCCTAGATGTGATTGTGAGTGCGAATGTTGTCTGTCTCCATGTCCCCTGCGATTGACTGGCAACCAGTTCAGGGTGTACCCCACCTCCAGCCCGTTGACAGCTGGGATAGGCTCCAGCACTCCCGTGACCCTTGTGAGGATAAGTGGCTCAGAAAATGGATGGATGGATGGATGCTTCATCTAAAAAGAAAAATCTGATCTGTCCCTTTAGGGCATTTTTTATGTGACTATTTGAAAATTTAATTTTTGTTAAGGTGGAAGAATAGGATTCATTTTTGTTGTTTTTATTAACTTTATTTATTAACTTTGATCTGGTTCTTGTGTTGATCTGTGGAAAGCAATAAACCAAGCTTTCAGTTTTGTTAGTGACCAAAGATGCTTGGACTTTTGACCTTGTAATTTATTCTTACATGGTGTAACACAGTCTAGAACTGACAACTTCCTGTTTCCCCCCTAATGCGTGTGTGCCACCTATGTGAAATCTATGTCTAGTCAATTACATATACTGGATGTTTTCCATGTTTCCAATTCATTCACTTCTTTGCATATTTGTGTGATTTATCATTTGTTTTTTGTTTTTTTTTACCATTTTCAGTATTTTTTTTAACCAGCATACATATTATTTATAATATATCTAGCTTCTACCTTCTAAAACGTACTTATTTTGGCATAGTAATTTAATTTATGACTTATGATAAGCTGTGGAATTTTACTTTGAATGGAAAAACAATTTTCACCCAAAAGTCTGAATCACTTTTTTTTCATTTTCACACAAAAATCTTAATCACTTTTGACCTTACGTTCTCATCATTTGTCTAAGTCTGAACACAAACATTTTCATCACTGATTGGATCTTAACAACTTTTTTTTGTTTCTCTCAAGGAGAGTTAAAAACTTTGAATTTAAAATTGCCATTGTTGTCATTTTAAAATCTAGTGTTCCTTCTGTGTACAAATCCAGGGATAAGGGTATTTATTTTTATCTTCCTGCTGGCACTGGCTCAGTCAAACTTTTTTTTCAAATGAGAGACATTTTGAGAACGGAAAGAAAACTTTGATAAACCACATTTATGCTTCATAGCAACATATTTTACAGCATATGGGAATTAAAAAAAACAACTCCTGTGAGGAACTTATACAGTAATCATCTAAAAATCATCTGTCAGCAATACTTTGATAGTAATAAAGATAATTTTTGTTTGAACTGACAGAAATACCCAATGAGAGCCTCCTCATGAGCCTTTTGTGCTGACGGAACCATGGTAGATGGAGCTCTGCGTCTGATCAGAGTTGCATCCTGTGACTAATGTACTTGTCTCCTCTTCAAGAGCGTCCGTGCATGCACAGTCACTGCTCCAGTTAGGAAATGTACTGCAAAGTCAAAGCAATACAGCTTTGATCAACATCTGAAGCAGTCACACACCACAGGCTTTTAATGTTTTTTATCTGCACTTCAACCATATTAACAAAAAGACAAAAGAAAATAAAACAAAAAACTTTTTAAAGCCTTTTTGAAGAGTAAAATGTACTCATGGTCAGTTTAGTTATAATAATGTTAAATTTCCTTCAACCTTATTTTTTTTTTTTAAATCTACAAACACTAGCTACAAGTTTGTCATAATTGTGTGTGCAAGTCTTTTTTTCGCTTGGCTTCACAGGATCTCCATGACAGTCACTTTTTGTTTAATTCAAGTGATTGTTTAAGTTGAAGCTGCTAGGATTAGATGTTTTTGGTAGCATCCATTTATGAGCTTGTAGAAAAATTTTGTATCTCCATGTGCGTTGTTTTAGTTCATTTCTGCAGTGACTGTGATCAGACGGGTCTTAGTATGCTAAATATGTCTGTTGGAATGACAAAATAATTTCTTTGAATGTACAAAATATCAGGAATGACGTCAAATTTTTCTTAAGCAAAATTTACATTTACTCCCATCCCACACCTGACATTCTCAACCTTAACTGCTCAGGGGAGCTATAAATATATGATTTTGGATAACTCCAGGGGGACAAGGAAATATAAATGTGTGCTGTACTTGTGGATGTGAGACAGTGAAGGTTTTTTTTTAAGCTCTTATCTTTCAGACATTTGTATGTGAACTTTTCAGAAATGGGAAGAAGTATGCGACTCCATGATCTCATTGTTTAAAAAGAGATTAGTAATGTTTTCATCTCATCTGGTGTCTCCTTTTAACTGACTGCTGCCAATCAACCATCTTGATGAAATCAGTGTGCCTTGTATATTGTGTTTGAATAATCCTTCAGACTCCTGTGTCAATGTGAGTCTATCACTGGCATACTCTTGGGGAGACTGCCATTGACATGCAGAAAGGAGAAGTGGTGATTTGAAAAGCTTATCCAGTAGTTGCTGGTGTGCTGGGCCATGGGGGGGACCTTACACGTCTCCATGAGAATGCAATCATTTCCATGTGAGCCCATCTTAAAGACGGGAGTTCATTTCCAGCACAATAGGCCTGCAGATGTTTGTTCCTGCCTCACAAGGCTGTTGGCATTAGGGGATCACAGTAGGCAGCCTTGCTCAGAAGGAGGCCAGGGGAGAGTTATGGGTCAGGGCAGGTCACCGAGGGTTGTATGAGCCCCTTACTGGATCCTACTGGATCATTCCAGATTTCCTTCTGCACTCAAATGCATTCCAGTAGGAGAGAGGTGTGAAACATGACAATTAATACATTTTAAAATGTATCTTATCTGAATGTCATCAAGTTTTTCATTGTCATATTGTTTTTCCCTATAGTTGTAAAAAAAAAAAAAAAAAAAAAAAAAGGTGGAATGGTGGCGCGCTGTAAAGCGTTGGCCTCACAGTTCTGAGGACCAGGGTTAAATCCCAGCCAGTGTGGAGTTTGCATGTTCTCCCCGTGCCTGCGTGGGTTTTCTCTGGGCACTCCGGTTTACTCCCACATCCCAAAAACATGCAACATTATTTGCCCCTAGGTGTGATTGTGAGTGCGGCTGTTTGTCTCGATGTGCCATGCGATTGGCTGGCAACCAGTTCAGGGTGTACCTTGCCTCCTGCCCAATTACACCTGGGATTGGCTCCAGTAGTCCCGCAACCCTCATGAGGATAAATGGCTCGCAAAATGGATGGATGGATGGATGGATGGATGGATGGATGAAAGGATAGATGGATAGTTGTAAAAAAAATGCTAAAAGAACACCCATTCAAATGTGGGACTACCAAGGGAAAAACTTCACCACAATGTGACCTTGTTCATACAGAACCCAGATTTGTGTGGTGTCATGGTACAGTAATTGTACTGTACATTTACTTTTACTTTGTTAGTATATCACTGCTTTTTCCCCCTGTTTGTGTTCTAAACTAATTTAAGATAGATAAATAATAAATATATAGAATTGTCCATCAACAGTTACAAACTTTAAGGTGTGGGTTAAATGGGTGGAAAAAAACAAAATGTCTGTTTACCATTTGCACTTCAGATCCTTTACGGCTCCTATAAATAGTCCTTTATGAGCAAAGGTTTCCATTTAACCCAATCTGCAGGAAGGTACTTTTGTGATCCTATTAGTCACCGGGAGTGCCGGTCACCTGAGAAGCACCTTAACAATATTGGCATTGATCTTCATTTTTTTTTTTTTTTAAAAAGAACCCTGTTTACCACTAGCCTAACCTCAGTCAAACTTTTCATAGCTCAATCATAGGGCCAGTGCGGCCCCACTCTGTAATATTATATGTCAAATTTAAAGTAAAGAGTCAGAAATCCTCAATAAGAATTCTCATACACTACTCGATGCTAGTGCAAAAACACAGCAAAGGTGACTCGGTCAGTCACAGTGACTTGGACTCATTTTTGGCCACTTTAGAGAATGTATTGTTGAGACACAGTTGCATACTGGGGGTCTCGTTCTACACTTAATGGCAAACTGAGAGAGTCTGAAAAGGTGAACAATGACTCTAATGTTATTGTAGCTTTGGTGAGTGTTAGAGAAACACAAAGAGAAGTGAGCGGTCACGTGTGTTTTCCACGTCTGCTGTTATGTCTATGGGCTGATGGCTTATGGGCAACACATTAATTCCTGGATTTTTACCATCTTCTGTGTTTCGTTCCACAGTCTTCCACATAGAGCATGCTGCTTGCTCATCAACTTAGGCCATGATGCCTTTAAACGTAGTCATCACAGCAACAACTAACTTGTTGTAATTTAGTATGAAGTAAAACCATTGAATATGTGTTTTTTCAAGCAGCTCACATGTGCAGGAAACACTTATTAAAGCAGTTCATAAATCCCATGAATATCATAATGTGTCTCTTCAGTTGTCATTAGTATGTCTGTACACTGTATGAGCAGTCACACAAGACGGTCTGTGACTCATAAGCCAGCTAGCCGGTTAGCCACCCAAACCCCGCTCCCCACCCTGCTTCAGTCAAAACAGACAGTTTGTCACCCATCTATGCCGAGCAAAGGGAGGAATTGGTGGTCTTTTAACCCATTACGATAAAAATGTATTCTCTGTTACCCAGTTACAGATATTTTATGATAAGCAACAGCCAGAAAATCATTTCCACCAAGCAAATTCAATATGATGAGGCTTACCTAGTGTACGTTTGTTTCCCAACATCTTTTGCTTGCATTGTTTGTTTTTGTTTTGTTTTTTACACGACAAGAGTTGTCATTGTGGGTTTTATTAAAGGGCTTTCATGTCATGTTCATTCATACATTTTTACTTCATTCCACATGTTGGCATTTCATCAAAGTTGTTGCAGCACAATAAAACACAGTTGTGTTATAAAATATGGAACCTTCCCTTTTTGATGTCCTCAACCTCAGCAAAACCTACAGACTAAACGCAATTTACTCATAACTATCAACATAACAGTCCATAATTTATCCTTAAATATAAATGACTACGCTATTGGTCTTTTAAACTATTTGATAAAACACACACACACATGCACACATACTGCGTAAAGTATAAACCTCTACAATTTTGTGTGTGATGTGTTTAAAAAAAAAGCAACAAAACAGCTTATGCTGCTAAGAGTTTATGTTTGTCTCTTTCGAACTTGCTCGACAGGATTAGCTAAAAATAAGACTGAATTACTGAAAGAATCAAGTGGTGTTTGTACTTGCTGTTTTTTTTCTCTTCACTTTTTTGACTGCATATGCATATGAGTTTTCAGAATGAATCTGTCTATTGTGCTTCACTTAATTTTGGAGTTTTTTTGTATTCCATTTTATATGAATCTTCTTCAATGAGACTTTGTGTGTTTATTGTGATTCTAACATTTATTAAACACAAGGTGATCAGTTAATTTGTTTGTAGGATGATTTTTGGCTTACCAACTTGGTCAATTTGGGTCAAACAGGTTGAAGTACAAAACGGGTTTTTACTGAATCCTTAATTGTCCATTTAAATCCAAGGCAGAATCATTTCACGGGAAGTTTTTTTTTTTCCGGACGTTTTGAGCAATGTAATTCTTAAATATTAATGTGAAGAAAGACAGTACGTTTCTTGTTGTATGAGATGTTGCAGGTTGTGTCAAGGGATTTCAGACTCATTTTTCATTTGTGTGGCTATGACAAGTGGCATTTGTCTTAATGTGCCTTCAGCCACATTTATTTCATTGATCCATGGGTCCATGCTTGTCAACCAGTCTGGACACACTTTTGCACTCAGTCTCACGCTCCGCAGGGTGAGCCTGAAGCTGGGAATAGGGGTGTCTTATGGCATGGAAGAACTGCTTTCGGGTGCCATTTTAGATGTGAAAGGTGAAATAACAGACTTAAATTGTTGCCGCCCGACTTCCTTGCAGTAGAGCTGGTACCCAAGAGGATAGTCTGTGTCTGAGCTTGTATATACAGAGATGGCTGTGGCGCATGGATGTGATAAACACTCCAGGCAGGGGGATCTCCATCCAGGAGTGGGCTCTCAATGCTTTTGTGGTGAGGTCATTGGGAAAAAGCCCACTTGAACTGATGGAGGAAAACAAGCAGATATTACATTACTCCAAATGCACGTGACTCATCATTTTCTTCATTCACTCAGGAAACCTGTTTTTTTTTTTTTCTTGTCATTCATCATGTATGGCCAGATTGGAGATGGTGGAACATTTACTGGGGGGGGGGGGGGGGGGGAATCTCATGTCTACATTCTGGCAAATCCCAGTGTCTTGTTGTTGGTGCTGTTATGTTAGGTGTGAACTGTGGCCTTGCGCAGTGTTGGGTAACACTGTTGCCTAAGCTAGTTGTTGTGAAGGTGTCGTAACCAGTTAGACCCAGCCAAGCTGTCATGTGAGCCCTTGTTCTCTATCATCCCCTGATCAGAACGTCAGGGCGTGTGTGAGTGCCTGTGCGTGAATGCCATTTGAGGTGGCAGCCTTCGGAAGGAGCACACAGGTCAAAGGTGATCTCTGACTCATGGCCTGTGGAATTTAGGTTTTACAAAATAAACACAGGATGCCGACGCATCAAACACACATGCGCAGGCTCTGAAAACTGCAACGGGAAATGGTCATTTATTAAAATGGGAGACGAGATAGTGCTCTTCGGTTAAACCTTTGCAACAAAGTCTGGGTTGCAGGAAGTAGAGAGATGTGGGGGTTTCCCCCCTTAAGATTTTTTCTTCTCTTCTTTTTTCTTTTTATTGATCATGTAAGACATTCTGCCCTGGGAGGTAAGGTGCCGTTTCACAAGGTTTCTGACTCAAACTCATTGTTATGACAAAGATTAAATACTGGAAGGCTCCATTATTCAGTCATGGGCAAGTTTTATAACATTATTGTCTGATTTAAAAAAAAAAATGCAATGGCAAGCCCTCAAAACCCAGATTGAGTTTACTTAAAAATACAGGCAAAGCATGTTAAAATAATGAAAGGAAGAAAAAAGAAAACCATGGTTCAATTTGGCTAACTCAGCAATTTTAGTCAAACACCCGTCTCAAGTACTGTATCATATGAGTTAGTACATACATGGCCTTTGTGTGCAATGTTGTAGTTTCAGTTATTGTGAAAGATGATGCTGCTGATACTTACCAATTAAACTAAATGCCTACTTAAAATAAAAACCAATGTTCATAAACTTGGAAAATCAGACAAATGTGCATTTTCAGTTCCAGTCAACAGAATAAATTCTGGGTCAATATTTTGTAAAATTTATGATTACATCCAAATCTCCCAAAGATTTAAGTTTTCTTCCCTAAGTGATTAAATTAGAGCAAAAGACCAAATTACAAATAAGAACCTTTTTTTAAAATCAGAACTCAGGCAAGACATTGACTCAAAACCTTCAAACTTTTAGATTTTTTTTTAAACATACACAGATGTCTCCACCTTTTTTTTTTTGTATGAAATATACGTTACTCTCTGTAATTAATACTTCTTTATACAAATTTCAATGCATACTTAGTTACGGTATTGCTTTTACAAGTATGTCAGTTATTAAGTGTGAATTTGTTACCAGTTAGATGTTGCGTGAATTTGCCAGTTGATCGATCGATCAATCAAATCAAATATATAGTTAAGAGAGAGGCATGTTGAATAATTTTTTTGAACAGTGTCTAAAAGCAAAAGGCGCGTATTACAAATGAAAGGATCAAATCCAGTGGTTGGACTTAGAACTATACTTTTGCTGCCACGTCGACGCAAGCCAACCAAAGGAGGGAAAACATCCAATAAATGATATGCTGTCCTTCACTGCCACAGCCCTTTCTGACTTTTAACACTTTCCAATTTTTCACACAGTCAACAGAATGTCGAACAAAATGTCCCAAAATACTTTCATTCAAAGTCGCACAAAAAACTGTTTCACCGGGAGAAGATCACGCAAACTAGTCATGGGGGAGTCATCCAAGATGGCAGTCGCTCATGTGTAAAGGGTTCATGTCACTCGTCCTGGCAGCCAATATTGCCTAGCCCCACTTTTGTTTTATTTACAATGGTGTGTGCTAAAGACTGAAATGACAAATTTCGAGACATTTCCGCTTAAATGGATTATGACATTCAAATATGAACAGTATGCTTGAAATTCTCAAGTAGAGCAACAAAACTTTTGAATTGATAAGAACTGCACTTGAATTTTAATTGGAGATAAATCGGGGCTTACAGTCTTACATGAAAAGTTGTCCTGTGGATAACACCATTTCTTTTTTTAATGTATTCATCGAATATAGACATTCACACATAACATGTTTACTTAAATCTTTTTTTTTTTAACGAATACACATATTGATTATTTTATCGAAAATGTTAGTCTATCAATGTTAGTTTAATAGTTAATGTAGTTCATAGTGGGTGTTGTCATAATGTGTTAACCCGAGATCAGCATAATAACTGGCGGGTCCAACAAATCGAAGTGACTTTGTGATTTGTCACACTTTTGAAAGATGAGGCAAAATGTGCACCACTTCCTGGAGAGGTGCTGCTGATTCACAAGTTTACAATGTAAAGAACGTCATATCAGGAAGGGGGAGTGCATTATATCCGTGTGTGTGTGTAGGTGTCTGCGTGTGTGTGCATGTATGTGTGTGTGTGTGCATGTGTCTGTAAATGAAAGTGAAAGTAGCCTTTATTTCATTTTTCTCAATTAATTTAGCAAGGAAATTTAGTCAAACACCCTCCCCAAGTATTAACTTTATTTGTACATGCATGGCCTTTGTGTGCAATGTACACAAAATTTCACATAATAGGCACCATGAGTACATGAGCTGTAAAATACCAAAACTGTTATTTTGATCTAGTGTCATAAAACTGACCTTTGAACCGATAAGCTCTACCTTTGGTTAAATTCTACATCTACTAAACAACCCCTCATTTACCCTAACTATAATGATTTGAGTAAATAATAAAGCTTTTTAAATATCTGAGAAACTATTTCAGAGTTATCACTGTTACTGTATTGTACTGTACTGTATTGCATTACATACTGTATTCTCGTTATATTTTTCTACAACATGTATAACTATGAACATAGTCCCGGTATAAATAATGTTACCTATAAAGTACAATTCCACTGAAAATGAAAATTTGTTTTTGGAAGACATTAAAATACCCACACCCATTTTTCTTCAAGTCAAACTCTCTTAATAAAGGTGGAAGGGTTTATGTCCCAGAAATGTAATGTAATGGCATATATGTCCCAACAAAACTATTTAAAAGCTATTTGTCCATTCAGCAGGACAATGCATCCATTTAAATCAACAAAACTATGATAAAATAGCTCTTTGGGAGTGGTTCAGTCAGATTCCTGACGTCAATTCTATTGAAAGTTGACCATTAAAAAAAAATTTGTGAATGCGATGGCTTCACACTCTAACTCAGTTTCTAAGGAACCGTGAGTAAATATTGTCAGGTCAACGTACTCGATGTTGGGATTTAATTGAAAGCTTTCCAAAAAAAAATTTTTGGCTGTGCACACATGATCTTTTTTTATATTTTTCCACTGAACACATTTATTTGATATGAAATGTACTACACACATTTTAGGTGTTTTTTTTTTTTAAATAATGTATGGTAATGTCTTTCTTTTTACATCAGAAAAACATTTTAACTGGACTCGCACACTTTGCACTAGATTGTTCCTTTTTTGAAGTCATATACGTACTATGCTTGGAAACTACAAGCCTGAACAAAAGAATGACATCACCAGTTAACACACCTGGTTATCATATGCCAATGCAGGGTTTTGTAGCTTTAATATAATTTGCATCCAACTTCTTGATACTGTTTATGCAATGTAAAACTACATGTTCACATACTGTGTATGTACAATATATATATAATATGTAATAGAATTCATATATAATATGTGTTCCACTTTCACTACCTTTATCTGTCAATGTTTTTGGACTTTGTATTCCATTACCCATTTTGTGGAGTTCATAAAATAAATAAAATAATAGAAATAAAACAAACAAAAAAAGTGTTTCAACAAACAAGAAAAGTCCAGTTTCCCCAGGTTTATGGATTGCCATGTTTTGGATGATTGAGAATTCACACAGACATAATAAAACACTATTTTCTAGCAAATACATAAATATTTTTTATTGATTTTGTGACAATAAGTTACAAATGACTTTGCTATTAGTGCAACGATTTACATAAACATTGGATATGAATTGAAATTGAATTGAAAATCAGTCAAACTTTTTCACATTTTCACATCCATTAAACATAAACATATATATTTGTGTTAAAATAGAGAATAATTTGAGAGAAAGTTTGAGGAAACTTAAAAATGATATAATGCATACAATATGCTGGAATCCATTAGAGACTCAAATCAATAATTTTTCATTGCTGGAATCTAAAATACTAAAACGTAAATCAAAAAATATAAATATTTAGAAACATCACATACATAATTACTCTTCTGATAATTAATAAAGTTGAACAACCCTTATTTTAGTTACAACAAATGTTTGAAAAAAAACGTCATTACCTTTTATTTATATCACTGTTTCACATCATCATTTTTTTTTAACTGCGATAGTGAGGAGGTTTTTGTGTCTGTATTGTCACTTATAACTCAGGATTTTGAAGAAACCTGTTGTTAGTTTGATCAGTAGCTGCTGTAAATAGCTCTTATCCAAATTACATCTTATGTCTGCCACAAGCTTTTTTGCTACAAGTATTTCTTCTCTCACGTGCTCAATTTTGCTCAGCAATTCTAAACAGATACACAAAGCTAAAGGCCATATTTACATCCGTGTCAGTACAAATCAACACTATTTATTACAAGGGATATATAGTATGTAGATCAAGTTACACAAAAGATGAAAAACTCAAAACCACATTTTCCACAGGTCAGTCCTACTCACAAGTTAGTTTTGAACAGTCACAGCAGAAGGTGGAATCCCGCATTTTTACATCCTTTACAAAAAGCTCAACGTATATGTCACACAGAAAAGGTTCCTGATCATATTAGGTGATGAAAGACTCCTGACTCCTTGAGCATGAACAACCTCCAGACTGAGCGTTTCTTTGCGGTCTTAGCCGGTGAATATGTCCCTGCTCATGACTCAGTCTTGCTCATCGAGTCGGCGATAAGTCACCCGCCATTTCTGAACACTCTTTCATGGGCGCTTTGTTCTTTGCAGTCTTCTTTCCATTGCTGAACTGTTGTACTTCACACTTGTTTTCTATAGTCTTTGTGATATTTGTGCAACCTCTTCAGCTTCCATGTTTTTGGTACATCCTCTGTGTGTGAAGATCCCTGGAATTTGTTGATTTTGGGGGGATTGAAGCGGAGGTTAAATTTTTCCCTCCAGAAAAGTTTCAGTGTCGATTTTTTTCCACGTGTTTCTTGTTCTGTGATCCATAAAATATGATGGAATCATTGTCTTTTTTTTTTTTTTTCAAGCTCTCCTTAAATTCAGTTGACTTGTATGATGTTAATCATTTGTGTGTGTGTGTGTGTGTGTGTGTGTGGTGTGTGTGTGTGTGTGTTGTGTGTGTGTGTGTGTGTGTGTGACTTGTGTTGGAGGAAGTAGGAAGGACGGAATTGACTTGCTTCCTTCAGAGAAAGTTAGCAGCTATAAAATCAACCGTTTATGATGTGACCACCCACGCTCACTTGCTGTATAGAATGTTTGATGACACTGCCAGGACACCGACAAAAGATATTCTAAGTGTCACTGTATGGGGCAGGTCATTTGGATGTATTTCTTTAGTGATTAATTACTAACTACATCTAAGGGATGGGCCGATTATTCGCACTTCGAGGGAATTCTCCGCAGCTTCTTGCCACGTTTTTTTTTTTCCACGACAATGGGGAGGGAGGGTGTTCGGTAGTGCGCTTGTACTTGGTGGCTAGATGTTGTAAAGGGTTTCCTAATATGGGCCGTCTTACAGGAGCACCCTCCCCCTGCGGCCCCCCCGTCCCAGGTTTCAGCCAGTGATGACACAGCTCGGTACGACTCACTTCCCCATTAATTGGCCGAAACCAGTTCTTACAGGAACCGCCTGTGATAAATGTGAGAGTTCTGAGAAGTCATTCATTTCTCCTTGCTGCAGCAGGAGAGGCGGCACTGCGAGGGAGTTGAACGGGTTCATTTGAGAGTGTGTGAGTGTGTACGCAGGAGAGCGGGAGGAAGCTTTGTGTGAGCGAAAGAGGAGTGGGAGAATGTGGGTGACTACAGCTGTCGTAGCCACCATCCGAAGACCAAACCACTTTTCAATTTTTTTCTTCCTTTTTTTCCTTCCGGTTTTTTTGTTGTTTTTCATTATTATTGTACATGTCTATTTTTATCTGTGTGTGCATATATTGATGAGCAGCTATGGGCTTGCACTCGTTGCCCCCTCGCTCGTCTTCCACTGCACGGGAGGTAGGCAGACACCGTACGATAGAGAGGACAGCGTGCCTCTCTTTGTGACTGCCCTTGGGCTGGTGAGTAACAAAGATGTGACGTGATTCCCCCCCCAAACCCCCCACCTCCTCCCCTTCTCTACGCCCCCCATCCCCCTACCCCTTACCTTGCCACCTCTCTCTCTATCGCTCTCTCTCTCCACTCCCGCCGCCTCATGTGAGTGTCCGTGGTAGCAGACTTGTTCCTCTGCTGGGTGCGGCACTGCAGCGCGCCTTCAGGGGAGCACTCGGAGGCCCCCCAGAGGGCCGAGCTGCACTGGAGAGGGGATCCCAACTGTAAGTATAGGGGCCTCAGACCCCACACCCCACCCTCTTCACCACCTCATCCCCACAACCACCCCCTAGCTCACTGCCTCTATTCATTCACATGTGTGCACCGAGGAAGGAATGTTGCCCCCTCACTTTTGCCTCTTTTACCCACTCCCTCCACTTCTTTTTGCTCCCTTCTTCTTCATTGTACATTGTGCATTCTCCTTCCTTCTCAAATCAGATTCATAGCCATTAACACATTCAAAAGAAACTCACTTGTTATCGTTGAGATGTTAAAGTTTATTTAGTTGTCAGCTAGATCACAGGGGCTTGTTTAGAGTGACAGAGCGCGATGGTGGGGGTGGGTGGTGAGGGCTCTATGACTTGGGGGTTGATGGAGAGGGGCCGCTGTGGGGTCTGGCTCCACTCAGTATTGAAGTCGACGACTGTAGCGTGCTGACTCATGCTCCATCTTACCAATTGGGAGCATGTGAGTGCGTGCGTGTGTGAGCGTGAGTGTGGTCACTCCCCTGTGTGTCTCACATACGCACTTGCACTCTGTGCCCCGCCTGAACTCAGCACTGACTGTAGACTGGGGCGGGGGCAGTCAGCACTGCCCCCCCCCCCCTCCACTAGTGACAATCCATCAAAACCTTCCCGTCTTGAACAAAAAGAGCCAGTTGTAGCTGTAGCCCGTGTCTTCTCCAACGTTATCTGTTCTTTCACTCTGTCGCTGCAAGTGATTCATCGCAAACAAGATTTCCTTTTTTTTTTTTTTTTTTTTTTAATGGGCTTATGTGGAATGAGAAGGAGGAAAAGACTTTAAGTTGCGCAAAGACAGATTAAGGCGTTTCGAGAACAATGTTCCTTTTTTCTTGTAACTCGAGCCCGCTGCAGTTACAGGAGCGCGGCGAGGCAATTTTACTCGCAGGCTGGGGTCAGCGGGGGCGTTCGGAGGGAGGACGGTGGGGGCTGCGACGTGTTTTATTACCCCTGATCTCTATCTGTCCTGCACATGGAGCTGCATCCGTCGCCGGCTTACAGCGCGGGACGACGCTGTGCTCACTCGTCAGCGGAGGACAGCTAAACCCAGAAGGTTGCGATCACCTCGCTTTATTGGCAACGCGGCATCGGGAGGACAATTCAAGAGGGAAGGATCATCCCTTTTGCACCTCACCTTTCTCCTCAATGTCAGCTTACTCGATAGTTAAAGTTCCATCTGTACTTTGGTGCTTGTCCCGGTGAGTGCGTTGCTCAAGTAGACACGCTGCTGGAAGTAATTCATTTAACCAACAAACAAAAAAAAAGTCACAGCTTCAACTTGTTTTTTTCCTTCCATCATTTACTGTTTTGCCTGGCTGTTTTCAGAGTAGTTTGATGAGCTGTGTAAGTGTTTGCACAAGCTCTCAAGTCAGCTGCGGTAAAGTGTTCCAAGCCGTTGGAGACACCGCACGCTTCTTTCTTCTTGCGCGCCTCTCGCTACTTCCCAAGGCTAAACGATAAAAAAAAACGGCCCGTGTCGGTCCTTTTGTCTGCCCTTATTGTTCTGCCTGCGGGAAGGGAGCATGAGTCAGCTACCAGATGCAAGCATGTATTGAATCACGACGACGACTGCGAAGGGAAACGAGAGAGTAGGCTAGTGCCGTTGCGTGTGCTCTCCTTTTTATCTCCTAATAGACTACTAGTGTGTCTAAACTAGCAGCCCGCACGAACTTACTGATAAGTGCTTCTCTTTGTGAAAACCTTCAACTCGGCATTATGACTGTAAGCTCATGATAGGCATTTATGTAAAATGTTGTTTTTTTTTTCACTTACTGCCTCTCTGTCTAGTTTCTTGTATTTGTCAGTGAAGAGTTCTATTTTCTGGTATACCGCCGCCACGCTACACTGGACTGAGCGCAGCAGGCGCTCGAGCCGGCACAAGCGAGAGAGGGAAGGAGGAGCAGGAGGGGGGTGGGGTGGGGGGGAGCCTCAAGCGAGCGCACAGTGAAAAGCGTTTGTGCCGCTACCTCAGCTGAACTCTCGAATGAACCCGTTGCACTGCCTTCAGTCGCAGAGCCAAGAGACGAATCAGTCGAGTAGATTCGACACAGAGAGGTACTGTTGGGCGGGCTGAAGCCTACGCTGGGCTCCCCACATTCTCATCTAGCGCTTTCCCCCTGTCATGGTAAGTGGGATTATTAGGCTTTGTTCTGTCCACTGTCCTCGTGCTCATCCGTGCCGGTCACTCTCCTGGCCTGTCACATAGCTTATCAGACTGGTGTTGGCTGTTAAGATTACAAGGCGACAACAGTCTGTAGGCTGTCTGACATTCTGGGCTCTTTCATCTGACCAGCATCCTGTTTTGTCCTCCTCCTCCTCCTCCTTCTCTCTTTGTCTCAGCTAGCATCAGTTCCCATTTCAGGGTGGGTGCGCTACTGTGATACTTCCCTTTATCCCAACCGCCTGTCAAGCATTGGAGAGATGCTTTATTCTTTATTTCTTCCTCCACTCTGATATCTGGGACCGGTTCAAATGTGGAACAACAGTATATTTGTTGCATTCACGTGTGTCAGTGCAGATGAACTCACGTCAGTTGTGTGTTTGTGTGGGTGTGGGTATGGGTGTTCCAGTGAGCTGTGTCCACTTCAATTTCTAGAGAATCCAGACAGTACACACCTCATTGCAACACTTGCTATTGTGACAGCACTCGTCAGTACTGTATAGTACACACTGTGAGTGTGCTCTTCCCTTTTCCACTTCCCTGTCCTTAACTCTTCACTCTTGCTAAATTATTTTGTTCTACTGGAATAACTTTGGGGTTGGCATTTATCCTTTTTGTGTCAGTCAGTCTCAATTGTTGTGTTTTAATGTAGACAAGGATCAACTTTTCTCAGTCCTAAAACCACTCTGCTTTTCTTTTCCAATGATCTACTTTTCCTCCTCGAAATTGTTTTATATTGTGTAACTGCCTCATATTACATGTA
This sequence comes from Syngnathoides biaculeatus, assembly GCF_019802595.1. Lineage (NCBI taxonomy): Eukaryota > Metazoa > Chordata > Actinopteri > Syngnathiformes > Syngnathidae > Syngnathoides > Syngnathoides biaculeatus. The sequence continues at coordinate 3,735,812 of NC_084657.1, read as the reverse complement.
ACACTATGCTGTAGGTTTTTTTTTCACTTCAAATAAAGCATTTTTTAAGCATGTCTCTGATCCTTATTGAAGCTATGACCACTCTGCGCTACAGAAATTGACCCTGAAGCCTCTCAAGAATCTCACGTCAGCCAAGAGAGGATGAGGAGGATCCATCACCATGTCTAACGTTTCACATTCAAGCGCTTATCACATTACTGATTTGCTCTCTCCACACTGACATCATATCCATTTTGAATTGCAACCAAAATGTTTTTTATAGCACATCCCTGAAAATGTCAATACCACACTCCTTTACCATGAATACACCATAAAACATTTAAATAATGAATATTTATGGTCTATATAGCTTAATTCACTTTGGTTTTTTTCGAGTTAGTTATATTTGAATAGCGATCATTTCAATTTCTGTGTGTGTGTGTGATAAACTGTGTGCCCTATATACTGGCTAATGACCAGTCCCAGGTGTACTAGCCTGCCTCTCATCCAAATTCAGATGGGATAGGCTCGTGTATACACGATGATGAGGACCACCACTAAGAAAATAGATGGCTGGACATGTGACTGCTTTTTTTTTTTCCCAAAGGGAAAAAAATAGTGCCATGGCCTTAACTGTGTGAAGCAAATGTCATATTTGTGACTTGGATGCATGGAATTCTTTATCCAACCACACCCAGAGCACCACAGACAAGAAAAAGTGGACACCCACCCGGCCCCGCCCTGCCCCCTGAGGTCCGCATGGAAACCCAACATGCAAATTCTCCCTGCCCGAACAAACACGGAGACCAAAATTCAATGTGCGTTCACTAATTCCTACATTCAGAGGGTGCCAATTTGAATGTGTCTTGCTTTTAATTCCTGGCACACTGACCCACTCTCCCCCCGAGTCCTTCTCGTCTCTCAGAGCGGTGCTGTCTGTGAAATTCTGAAATATTCTGTAACCTCATAAAAACTCCCCCTTAAGTCTTCTCTTTATTTCATTTACCATTTTGTTCCCTTCCCAGTTGTTATCTGTGGAAGTACAGAGCATGACTTTTAATATTCCCCCTACCCGTAATCTCCCCCCTCCTACAAAGTCAAATGACAGTCCTTTGTCTTATCTATAAAGCAGACCAAGTTTGTTTGTTTTTGTTTTTTTTTTTTTATAAACTACAAACTGACTTGATGTTATCCATAACATTGTCTGACCCTCATTAACATGTGCAAATATAAATTTGACTCTGCTCACAATGACACACTCCTCGCCCCAAGGTTTCAAGTTTCTACATAATGGTCGGAGTAAATAATGGATTTCCAAACTATGATGTTATCTTTCAAGCTTGAGTCCTGTTCTCAAGGGAAAATAAAAGGGGGGAAAATATACAGAAGTATACCGTATAAACATTCATTAAGGAAAAGAATTTGCCGTGTGACTTCCTTTGTGACACACACATCTAAATATCCAGTAAAAATCGAATATAGTTCATGTTTACCACATGCATACTGTAATTTTGGATGATTACACTTCTAATTATATAATCATCAAGAATGAAGTGATTTTATCAGACACTCAGATTGTGATTTAACTTTTGTTTTCTGATGTTTGATAACTAAAGTCCATGCACCTTCTCAGGTATAGTAATTAATATTATTTTTCACAGACAGCTACCTGAGCACTAAAATATTTGAGACTGCAGTCTATCATTCAGTGCAATTTTACACTCAAAAACTACAGGAATAAACTTTGGGTAAAATGACAGTTGAATGAATATTTTTAGAAATAAAAAAAGAAATAAATCTGACTGCCAATCCAAACCGATTATTTTAAAGGCAAAATATGTGATAATAAAACATTATGATGTCTTAATATTTGTCCGTTTTAACTTACATATTTTATTTTATTGCAGTGATCAGCAAACCACACTGAGACATCAGGTGCTTAAGGAAATTATGTAAATTTGCTAAATGGATCAAAATGATTTACTACAAATAATATATTGTTTAATTCAGAAACATTTACTGACAGGCTAAATGAAAATTGCTTTTCCATTTGACAGCAGAAAGTACACATATCTGTATTTTGTGACCTATTTTTAAAAAATTTTATATGGTGTGCTGATTCTTCCCATGTTCAAGTTGTGCCTTGACTCAGTAAAGGTTGGGAAAACACTGGTTTATTGTGTGTTGTGTGTCACAGACAGATTATGGATGACTTAATATGAATGGTTATACAACTTGCCCCATGTTTGGTTACGTGAGTCACAAAAGTTCTGTGTGAATTATATCATTAGCTAAATACAAAAAGAGTACGTGTCTCTGCGTCATAACATTGAGCCTTGCGCGTCGCTTCTTGATTTCTCCTTCGGCCTTTGTTGTTCCAGGAGTTTTGCCAGGGAACCTGCGTCAGTCAGGTGTGTCCTGAACACACTGGATGTGAAAACTGGTGAGATTAGGGAGCAATGAGGCAGCAGCGTGGGCGTAAAGCAGTCTAAATGTCGTGTGTCCCTGATATACACACACCTTGAGTCTGACCTGTTTGACAGGACCGCACGGACTCTCCTCTGATCCAACCTTAAAGTTAAATCATTAATTACCACACACTTTTAGAGTCTGCATCAATGGCATTCCGAAAATATGACTCCGCCATATGCATTGCAGACTCACCAGTGCTAGGAATGTGCATGTTTATAATTGCATGCATGCAAACTGACAAACATGGGAATGAATATGACATTTGGTGAGCAGTACAGATATCCAAGTGGTTTGCTCCATAAGAGTCTATGGATGAACAATTTAGAGAGCCCAACGACTATATGGGAAAACGTAAAAAAGACTATCAAATATAGGTAAAGTTTTGTTTTTTAATGAATCCGCCTTCCATGTTCTTTAGTGCTTGTACACATTCGGGTCACAACTGAGCTGGAGCCTATCCCAGCTGACTAGGCAAGAGGTGGGGTGCATCCTGTAATGTTCGCCACTCATAGGACGATTCGGAGTCTTCAGTAAACCTAACAAGCATGTTTTTGGAATGTAGGAGGAAGCCGGAGTATATGCAGGAAACCCACACAAACGCACGTAAACTGAAACTGCATATAGCGAAACTGCAGCCAAGATTCAAAGCCGAACCTCAGAACTGCGAGGAAGATGTGCTGACCGCTACTGCCGTTTTGAATTAATAACAAAAACCAATGTCAAAATGAATTAACTGCAAAATACTCATCTTTTCCAGAAGGGGAAAACTACGTATACAGTACATGGGGCCTTTACTTTATGTATTTGTGAGTGTAAACTAGTGTAAATCGATGCCACAAGCGTTAGTCATTAAAATACATTTGAACCTTGTGATTACTTCCAACCAATTAGCAATAAATAAATACATAAATTACCTACCAGATAATAATGATAATTAAAAAGCTCAAATGACATACATTCATGTCAAAATTTGGACGTTTTTTTTTTTTCACAAATCAATATTATTGGTCTGTCCCCACGTGCGTATGTTAATTTTTCCACATTTCCGACCAATATAAAGCATTGAAAATGGCTTGTTCACTTTGACAATGCAATGTCAACTGGCTAAAAAAAAAAGCTGTTTTTTTTGGAGGGGGGGGGTGTCTCCTGAAGTGTGATGATTTTAGAGATACATGGGTCCCGCCCAACGCCAGCAATATGGAATGTAATGTAGTTGTGGCAGGGATTAGCACGCCTGTGTCACATTTGAGAGATGAAAGTTTGGAACTGTGGTTCAGCCCCTGACTCTGCATTAAACTGGACGACAAGCTCTGGCCTCAATTTTGAAACAGAATCAGAGCCTTGTGTAGTCACTGGGAGGATGGAGGTGAGTCATACGGTGGTTTCCGAGAACCTTTGACACAACGCTGATGGCTCGTTCAGCTGTGTGTCCAAACCGTGGATCAGCCGAAGCTCATCGTGTCGACATGGTCACCTATTATTCTCCCATGGCCCACTAGGATGAAGGAGAAATAACAAGTACAATGGCCAAAGATGAACTATTACTAATGATGTGGACATTTTTTTTTTTTGGAGGGGGGCATCTATTTGTATTTTCGTGCAGTCTCTAGGATGCAGAGGAAGCTGGGGGAACTGAATAAATGGACTGTATGAAAGCAGACCATCAAGGGAATATTCGCCGCTTCTTGCCACGCTGACATTCCCTCACTTTCATCTGGACACAAATATTCTCAAATGGGATCTGTAATATGACTCTAATGTCAGTACTACACCCTACACCAACCATGAACTTCTCTGCACATCAGTGACCCCCCCTTATTCATCTTACTGAGACATTTTGGACAGTTGAATACTTCCATGTTTCTGGGAAAAGTTCAGGGAAGGTCCATTTTCTGTTCCCAATGTACTACACAAGATCCATAAAGGAACGCTTAAATGTGTTTGGTGTGGAAGAGGCAATTAGGTCCGCTCCCCTCCTTGAAACCTTCAAAGTTTTCTGCTCCAAAAAATTGGAGGAGATAAACCCGGAAGGGTGGAGTGTTTTACTTCAGCAGAAAATCAAACGCAGCACAAGTTTTGCCTCTGTATGATGACTCACCCTGATATTCTGCACATTTATTTAAAGAGTGCAAAGAGAAAGTAGACAAGTCCAGAACAGCTTGTGAACATATAACGTGATGAATGAACTCCATAGCAGAACTCAAGAGGATCCACAAAAGTCCAGACCTTCTGACACCAAGTCTGTGCCTTTTATAAATATAAAGAGAAAAAGAAAATAGGGGGAAAAAAACCTCCGGGCCACCTGATTTACATTATGGCTTCATCATGTAATGTGAATCGTCACATAGAAAAGAGAGCTCTACTTACCCACATGCTGAGGGCTCCAAAAAAAAACAAAAACAAAAAACAAAAAAACAACATGACTTCTAGCTCTCCAACTAAAGCTCTGCTGGAGATTTTGACTCAAGTGTTTTGGATTGAGCTACTGCTGGGATGTCCTGCTGACTCAAGGATAGAGATGATTACATTTATTCAATACATGTCAAGGCACTTTTATATAGACCAGGTTTAGGATCGTGTCCCTTGAGGAGAAGTAGCAGAACCCCATCCGAGAGCAAGAACAACTCCTGTCTTGATGCAGAAAGCTCTAAATCATAGTTAGGCGAACATTTTTGACTCGTCGGGTTGACAACAGAACAAGACTCATAGTAGGATAGGGGAAATATAAAACAATTTAGTATTTGTGTTGACAGCAAGAAACAAATTCCCAGCAAATTGTTGTACTATTCTGAAATAACCACATCATAGTCCAAGAACTCCAGTATGTATTTGAAAACTGACAATTGAAACAGAAAGAGAATAAATAACCTGACAGGTTTAGCTGCTGTTTCTTTCTTCTGAAGTTTTTCTTTTTACTTTAAATTGGCTTATTTAAACCATGATCCCTTGCTGAACCTCCTGTGGCCAAACACATTCACTCATTCATGTCCAGTATTTTTTGCACAACTTGAGCATCTAGTAAGGTATAATAATGTTTTTTTTTTTTTTTAACAAACTCTGAATTTTGAACATCAGTGTGAATGCTAGTCCTAAAGTCAACTCAGATAGGTTCCAGATAACCTGAACCTAATTTCATCTTTCAATCTCTAGCGTTGCACAGCGGCATTAAAAGTACACGTATTCTTCATTCAGCTCCAAAATATTAACAATGGAAACAAACGGAACGAATATGGAATGAAAATGTCATTCATGTTGAAAATGTTTTTTTTTGGTGCCATCTACTGGAAATAATTTTGATTTGAGGGTTTGCGTATCTGTAATGTAGTACAGAATTTTCACGTTGTCGTGTTTACCTCAAATGAGAGAATTTAGCAGTTAATTCCAATGTAGTATTTGCCAAATGTACATCGTCAGGTTGACGAATAGAGCTTCGTCGTCTCTTCGTGACAATTTCGCCGAGTGTTGTCGGACGTAGCCGGAGCTCGCCGACCACGCCCGGAAATGACCGAGTTGAGCCGAGCAGTGGCGGTGGTCGACGCTCGAGGCGTTCCCGCCTGCCGAATTCTTGTTGTGTTTTGGTTCGCTTTCCGGGTGGACGATTATTGGCTCGTGTTTTCTCAGTTGTAGCCGGCCGGTTGAAGCTGTTATGGCTCTCCCACGAGGCAAGGCGGGCTTGGGTTTTCCGTGTTAACACCGGGCCAAGCGCTGTGGGGGCCATGGCGGGTGTCTTCGACATTGACCTGGACCCACCGGACCAGAGTGTGTCGGACGAGGAACTCGAAGACGGGGTATATACGGCCCAACACACGTTAGCATTGATGCTAACGGCGGCTTTGCTCTCAAACGTTTAGCAGCGACGGCGAGTTGCTAACGCGAGGGTGGGCGGCATCCATTATCGGACGCGGTCCTCGCCCTGCGTTTCCCGCGACTTTCTTTCCGCTTTGCACTCTGTAACGTCTTGATTTGAATTCCGTTCAATCGTTGACGACGCACTTTCCGTACTTTGGTTTTAGATTTGAATTTTGAGCCGATGTTCGCCATATCATTTCAAATATAGTATCTACGTTGGGGGAAACTGCCTTACAACGTGAGAAAAATGATTAATGGGGGTCAGAGACATTATTACCGAGACTAAGAAGTATCAAATCAATCAACAGTTGACCAAAATTAGAATAAAGCAACGCAATAGGTCTGAGCGTTCATAAAAAAATAGCTGTAAGCTTACGATTCGAAGCCACTGGAACTATATGTACAGTTTAAATGTTAAATGGACAGCATGGAGGCGCATCTGGTTAGATCGTTGCCCTCACAGTTCTGACGACCCGGGTTCAAATCTCGCCCCCGCCTGTGTTGCGTTTGCATGTTCAAAACCGTGCCTGCGTGGATTTTCTTCTGGCACTCCGCTTTCCTCCCACACCCCCAAAACGTGTTCACTGGAAACTCTAAATTGCCCCGAGGTGTGATTGCCTCCATGCGCCCTGCGATTGGCTGGCAACCAGTTCAGGGTGTACCCTGCCTTCTGCCCTTAACAAGTGGGATCGGCTCCGGCACGCCTGCGACCCTTGTGAGGATAAGGGACTCAGAAAATGGATGGATAACAGTTTTATTAAAAATCTTAAATAAAATCAGTGCTAAAATACATTTGATCAAATGCGGTGAAACATTAATTGATTAATTAATAATTAGTTGGACTTCAAATTTAAATATGAGTATTTATGTTGCACATAAAGTAAAAAAACCAAAGTTTTGTATGTAAAAAGTAAACTGTACTTTACACAGAGTTTATTTGTGTCAAGAGTTTAAACAGGTTGTATGCATACCTACAAGCTTCATTCCGAGTTCACTTGGTTATTTGTATTTAATTTGTTTCATACCACTAGTGGGACTTGTCGCACGCTTTGAGAATCACCGTTCTAGACATTTTCTGTATTGGGAGTGAAACGTCGCACACGTTTGTTTGGTGCCATTATGACTAAATTTGTTAATGAACAACAAATTAAACGTTCACACACAGAAAAATACAGAAATTGTACTGTATGTCATCCACAACAAGGTTCATGGCTCATTTAGCAAAATATTGTAACCTGAACTCAACACAGCTAGAATCTATTTTAACTGTTGAATTATTTTTCTCTGTGCCCAGTCACATCTTCAAGCTACAATATTTTAATGCACAACATGCCGGTAAAAAGGCTTATTCAAGCTACACAAAAGAATAGTCATGTGGGAAAAAAACCAAAATATTTTTGTGGGGGACTGTATTCATAAAATTACAATAAAAAACTAAGTAAAAGATATAGTTTTAGTGGGAAAGTCATAATAGATAAATGCATAAAAAGAAGGCAAGTTCTGGGAAAAAAAAAGGATTTTAAATGAAAACAAGTTGTAATGTTAGACAAAATTTGCAATTTTATGTGAAAAGGGGGCAAAAAGTAAAAGTTCAAATACTATTAAAAATAAAATCCTAAAATTAGAGGCATAGATGTATAATACCTGCATCAGTCTGAGGACTGTGGTATTTGGTAAAGTTAAAGTGACAAAAAATGAAATTATTCTCAACATAATACTATCTTTACAGCCATTTTCTGAGCCGCGTATCCTCACAAGGGTCGTGGGAGTGCTTGGAGCCTATCCCAGCTCCCATCTGGCAGAGTACACTCTAAACTGGTTGCCTGCCAATCGCAGGGCACACATGAACAAAACCATTCACATTTACACCTAGGGGCAATTTAGAGTCTCCAATTAATGCTTGTTTTTTGGATGTGGGAGGAAACCGCAGTGGCCAGAAAATTGTGGGGCAGATGCTCTAAACAGTTGCTCCACCGTGCTGCCCACATAATATTACAATAATATAACAACAATAATAACATAATTATCATTGTGAGGTGTCCAAGCACACAATGTATTACAGCACTTTTCATTATTATGAGTGTTCACGTAAAAAGTTAAAAACAAATTGTGCTCATCCAAGCTAGAGTCACTGCGATTGGCTGACAACCAGTTCAGGATGTACCCGCCTCCTGCCCGATGATGGCTGAGATAGGTGGCAGCACCACCGCGACCCTTATGAGGATAAGCGGCTTGGAAAATGAATTAATGAATAAGATAGAATCATGTTTGTGCCAGTTGCCTTTGTAATGTTCATATTTTCTCAAGATCATTTAGAATGCTGCAGCTCGGGTTTCGACCAGAACAAAGCGATCAGAGCATATAACTCCAAATCTAAAGTCCTTGCACTAACGTTCAGTAAGTTTTAGAGTAGATGTAAAAGTTCTGCTAGGGGTCTATAAATCATGAAATAGTTTAGGTCCTGAATACATGAAAGAAATGCTTCCGGAGTAAAAACCCAGTAGAGCTCTGAGATTGACAGACTCAGCTCAAATAGTGGAGCGCAGAGTCCTAAGCAGGGTGAAGCAGCATTTAGCTACTTTGCTGCCAAAAAATGGAAAAAGTGACGAACAGAGGTGACGTCAGCCCCAAGTGTGAGTGTTTTCAAATCCATATTAAAAACCTTTTGTCATGCATTTTAGAGTACTTCCACTTTTCAGTGATATTTCTTGCAGTACAAGCAATTTTAATTGTACTTTTTTTTTAGATGATTATATTGATGTATCAGAATGCTTATAATCATGTAAAGCGCATTGAGTTATCCTGTGTTTGAAATGCACTAAACACATTTGCTTTGATGTTTTCCTTGTTTTCAGGGTGAGATCGGTGACTATATGGAACAATGCAGTGATTTTGACTTGTGAGTATCAATTGTTTGGTGCAAAAGGGAACGTGTCATTCTGGACAATCAAAGCGGATCAAGCATTCTACAATATTTAATGCTTAGTGTCATGTTATTGGCGGCATGGTGGCACAGCTGGAAGGCGTTGGCCTCACAGTTCGGAGGACCCGGGTTCAATCTCAGCCCTCCCTGTGTGGAGTTTGTATGTTCGCCCAGTGCCTGCATGGGGTTTCTCTGGGCTCCAACATCCCAAAAACATGCAACATTAATTGGACACTCTAAATTTCCCCTCTGTGATTGTCTGGGAACCAGGTCAGGGTGTAGCCCGCCTCCTGCTTGTTGACAGCTGGCATAGGCTCCAGCACTCCCTGTGACCCTTATGAGGATAACCGGCTAAGAAAATGAATGAATGGATGTTATGTTATTCTGCATTTACAATGTAAAATTCTTCGCGAGATTAATGAAAATTTGTTCACATTAGTACACAGGTGTCAAACACAACGCCTGAGGGCCAGTTTTGGCCCACCAAATCATTTTTATGTGGCCCACGAAAGCAAATCATTTGCTTGAACCTCCACAAGTCTTGCTACAATCCGTAGAAAAAAAAATTAAACTGTCATATGGAATAAACATTCGCAAGGATGTTTTTGTTGCCAAAGCCCTTTTTACAGTACACAGGGGTCGCACGCGACCCTAAAAGTCTCTAAAAACCCCTAAATTTTCGAAGGTGCATTTAGGGGCTCCTAAAAGTCCTTAAAATCTGCGAAAACCGGTCAAGCCTCTAAAAAGGCCTTAAATAAAAAGAAAAATCAAAAGGAGGACCTCTACCGCCAAAATTCTCCCTAAAAAATAAATTAATCTTTTATTTAAAAAAAAATAGTGATCCGTCTGGCGTCCAAAACAGCTGAAAATTGTCAATGGAAGTCACTGTGTTGACAACTAGTCGCCATCTTGTTGATATTCCATCGTTTGTTTCCGTGAGTAGGCATTTCACTTCGTTACGACGTAACGTAGTTCTTTCATCGATCCAACTTGTATCACGGGGAAGTGCATTTTTCAAGAAGCTTGGGTTGAAAGTAAGGCGTTTGGGAGCTGGGTTCGTCGAGATCCAAAAGATCGGCACATGTTTTACTGCCATCTGTGCAAGCAGAGTTACCAGCTTCAAAAGATGGGCGTCAAAGCGCTGGAGTCGCACCGGAAAAATAGGAGATACGCTGATTTGGCGAAGACTCTCTCATCTTCCATTGGTATGAATCTGTTTCTAAAATATCAAGATAGTGAAGCATCAACTTCAGGCAGTGGTACTAGCAGTCCATGCGCACTAGGGATTGCAAAAAAAAAACGCTTACTTTCATAACCGGTTTTAACCGAACAGCTGTAGCAAAAAAAAACGATTAACCGGTTTTAAAACCGGTACCATTGTGGTGTTTACATAATTCACCCGCGGGACCTCGAGTTGGGGTGCGGGGTTCCGCGCGGACTGTTTTTGTTGTTGCTCTTCCAGAGTGACGAGTTCATAGAGTTATGCGAGTAGTGTTTTGATGTCTGCCAATAAAACAAGCTTACTCCCATACTTTGGAGCGTTTCCTCGATGCCATGTTTGATGTTTCTTTGATTTAACTGAATGTTCTTTTGAGTCCAACTTTACTCTTAACAGCGAAACTTGAAAAAAGTGGAAATGATGTTGAAAAAATAGCGCAATGTGGAGTACCGGAACCGGAAGAAATGATTGGAAATTTTAACCGATTTCGAAAGTCCGATTACGGTTTCGGTTTTAGAAAAAACGATTATAATCGGTTATTTGTAACTGGTTGCAATCCCTAATGCGCACCTACAGTTGTCCAGCCAGAAGTCAGGCTTTATGAACGTAGTTCAATACACGAAGACGGACTCTTTAAAGGGAGAGATCATGTGGACTTTAAAAGTGATCTGCAGCCATTACAGTTACAAATCTTGTGAAAATAATTTGAAAGTGTTTGCAGTCATGTTCCCAGACAGTGACATTGCTAAAAACTAGCACTGTGGGGAAAGGAAGACTTCGTACCTGGCTACATTTGGCATTGCTGCCCACTTTTCATCTCTACTGCCTCAAAGCCAAAAAAGCCAGAATAGAGACTGACATATGTACGCTTATTGTGAAGGCTGACAGGCTGTGTGAGGAGGCAGAAGAAAAGAGGAATCTGAGGTTTATCACCGAGGCCAATGCACTCAGAGGCAGAGCAAAGGACAAGAGAGCGACTTTGGCACCTCTGCAGCAACAAATAGAGGAGGCACTGGGTAGGCTCAAGGAGCTAGAGTAGGGGTGCTGCAACAGACATCAGTAGAAGACATTTGTGAATATAGTTGCAATTGTAGTTAGAATCTGTTTTTCTGTATACTGTTATGTGAAGACGTTGACAATGGTCATATCAATGAGAACTACCACAAGGGGCGACAGGTGATCACTGTCACACGTACTGAGGTACTGGAACATTTGATGAACCAAGAACGGTTGATGGCACCATTGGATGTCTTTTTTCCTTACTCTCGATTTCCCACGATGGCCCTAAATTTTTCGTGTCGGCCCCTAAGAATGCCCCTAAAAAGCCCTTAAATTTTTTGGGTCAGACTGAGTATGAACCCTGAACATTTTACAAAGTATTACCCTTTACTTTCAAGTTCAAAACTAGTCACTTGTCTCTGCAATTTTATAAAGTGGTGATTCAATATTTATGTGATTTGACAGTCATAGTGGCCCTTTGAGAGAAACCATAACTACAATGTGGCCTGCGACAAAAATGAGTGGCAGCCCTGTATTCGTCTAGTGACCATTTTATAGCCAAGTAATTGCTGCACAGAAATTTATACCTATGTGCAAGGAATCCCAGTGGTTGAATCCAAACACACACTACAACTAATTCTCATACCCAGCTGTAATTCTGATGAAATGTAATTTGTCCTTAATTTCTTTTTATGTCTTTTTTTGTTTTACCAGCGACCTAGATGACTGTGAGAAGTTTGAGATTTCTGAGAACACCGTGAACAAGGGAACTGAGCAGATCAGGCCCGAGTGCTTTGAGCTGCTGAAGGTTCTGGGAAAGGGCGGCTATGGAAAGGTGAACGGTTTTGCACATCTCTTTCATTAAGGCAATGGAAATTGTGCCTCACTCCTCAATGCCACTGGTCACCGAGCTATTCCAATCCAAATACAGACTAACTGGTCGCAGCAGTGCTGCGGTCACCTCTTTGGCTGCACGAGGAAGTCAGAATATTACACACAACGCTCTATATGATGTAGAACAGTTCTACACCCACAACAATTCATATACTGTATTTTTCAAATGAATTCCTCTCGGAAATTGTAAATCAAAACATGATCATAAAAAGGCAAGATTTCTGATACAGCTCTTGTCTTAGATCTTAGAGATCATGCAACTGATAAAATATGATGGCTGTAGGAAATAATGTCATGTGTACAGTGTTCCCCTTTACGGTCACAATTCATAATTCCCAAATTTGCCCGTTTGTCAATTTTGGAGACATGCACTGGAAAGGAGAGAAATGAAGATTAGCTGAAGTAAAACAGAGTATATGTGCGTGAATGAGAAAAGTGGAGGGGCAAGAGTGAGGCTACAGGGAGAAGAGATAGCGAGGGTGGAGGACTTCAAATACTTGGGGTCAACAATCCAGAGCAATGGTTAGTGTGGTAAGGAAGTGAAGAAACGGGTCCAGGCAGGTTGGAACAGCTGGCGAAAGGTGTCTGGTGTGTTATGTGACAGAAGAGTCTCTGCTAGGACGAAGGGCAAAGTTTACAAAACAGTGGTGAGGCCGGCCATGATGTACGGATTAGAGACGGTGGCACTGAAGAAACAACAGGAAGCAGAACTGGAGGTGGCAGAAATGAAAATGTTGAGGTTCTCGCTCGGAGTGAGCAGGTTGGATAGGATTAGAAATGAGCTCATTAGAGGGACAGCCAAAGTTGGATGTTTTGCTGACAAGGTTCGAGAGCGCAGACTTTGTTGGTTTGGACATGTTCAGAGGCGAGAGAGTGAGTATATTGGTGGAAGGGTGCTGAGGATGGAGCTGCCAGGCAAAGGGGCGAGAGGAAGACCAAAGAGAAGGATGTGGAGAGGGAAGACATGAAGGCAGTTGGGGTTAGAGAGGAAGATGCAGAAGATAGGCTAAGATGGAAAAAGATGACACGCTGTGGCGACCCCTAACGGGACAAGCCGAAAGGAAAAAAAGAAGAAGAACCTATCCTCAGTAAAAGTCACCCACCAGTATATGCTATCTTTATGCTGAGGACAAAACCCGAGTCCAATATAAAAGTACTGTATAGTGTTGCTTTGGCATCATCTTGGGGCCCTGGAACTATGTTGAAGTGGGGGAAGAGCTTCATTTCAGAAAAAAAGTGCTTTGCCAGCATCTTGTAGGGTGTAGAAGCAATTATAAACATTTTCAGGGCAGACCATCAATTACCCGTGGAACAGCAGAGGAGCAATCAGTTAATTAAGTCTCGGCTCAGACTTTCTCTGTCTAGCCTTTATTAACTACAGAATATTTTATGAAAACGTTATACGTTAACTGTCATGTATGTATAAAGTGAAATTAACCAGCCTTTAATAAAATAAAAAGTAAAACTCGTGACAAAATGCAACTCACCTGACAAATTCATAAAAGTGAAAGTGAATAGGGAGCGATACTATCTCCAAGTGGTGTTCTAACCAGGTTATACTGTAATTATGCAATTGGTTTGTAAAATGATTGTAATAGATTAATTATTGCTCATCATATTGTCAGTCAGTCCGTCACGTTGTGAATTCAGTCTGATGGTCGTTTTCATACTTTTCTTCATTGGGGTCACTAGTACACTTCTCTGGTGGCACCACAATAAAACAGAAAAAGCCAAAAGAAAAAGTGAAATACTAATGGTGTCAACACTTTAAGTCTCTCACGAGATTTATGATTTCTTTTATTGAAAGTATTTTTGTTTGTCAGGTTTTTCAGGTTCGGAAGGTATCGGGTTCCACCTCTGGCAAGATATTTGCAATGAAGGTTTTGAAAAAGGTGCGTACAAATCATTGGCGTTCCTCATGTAGGTTTACTGTCGGTATCTTTTTATGCCATCGCGAGCACTACTGCCTCCTAGTGTACACACTAAGCGGAGCAGTGTCATAGGGGTGGCATTTTGTGAGGACGCACAAGCAGCCCTTATTTGTGGAGAATTAGCGCTCTTAATTACGTATCACTTAAAGCCCAATGCCGCCTAATCATGTATAGTGTTTCACATGTGCCACAATGTGTCCTTTTTCTGTCCTGATGACAGACTGGTGCATTCACTTGTGAAGCCACATGCGAGGAGCCGACCACCCAAAGTAACTGCAGCAGGCCCTTTTTTTTTTCCTCTCCTCATGAAACCTCATAGCGGCTTTTATGCTCCGCTTGGCCTCTTAGCTTCAGCTGACACTAAACGATTGCCCGACTTGCTCCATTCCCCGAAGCTTGAGGTTTTGGATAATGATGTGTTTATTGGCTTAATGAGGCTTCACTCTTGCTCTCATGCTGGGTGTCTGATTCCAGAGCTGTCACTAATGCGGAGACTTTAACACAATTAAGGTATCGCCTGAATACTAATTATGTCTTGCCTCCCGTGTTTTTCCATCCTTTTGTCAGGCCATGATTGTTCGCAACGCAAAGGACACAGCGCACACCAAAGCCGAGAGGAACATTTTAGAAGAAGTGAAGCATCCTTTCATAGTGGATCTTATGTATGCCTTCCAGACAGAAGGAAAGTTGTACCTAATCCTGGAGTATCTCAGCGGTGAGCATTGTGATCAACGTGCACTATGATGAGCATCGTGAGCTTGTCCCTCCTCAATGACATCATTGATGGAATCCACTTTACATAACCCAGAATGAGGTGGTGGACCAGATTCAGTCATTTTTTTTTCTCATGTGAATGGGTTGGTCTGTGCTGACTGCAGGTGGGGAGCTTTTTATGCAACTGGAGAGAGAGGGCATCTTTATGGAAGACACAGCATGGTAAGTTTAATCTGTTAGGGTACTCGGTTTAACTTGAAGCCGACACATTTATTGCTTGTTCCCATCAATGACCAATCACATTATCCCCAATGGTATTATATATATTGTATTATAGTATGCAGCCTGCGTTAGAGGCCCATATAACATTTCAAGGTCACGAATGGCACACAATGAACTAGTTTACACAGTGCTGTGAGAATAAGTTATTACGCACCACAGTACACCATGCTCAGTTACTGCTGTACTTGTTTCTGTTTTTGTTTTTTTCATGGTTTGGAAGCATTTTTCATATCGTATATGCTAATCAGTCATCTTTCAAAGAAATTGACCGTTTTGAGCTCAAAATGGGCTTTTTATGTGAATCGTATAGATCCAATGAGTTTGTCCTGGTGGGCTTGGGAGGCTCAACGGCGTTCATGTTATAGGCTGTTAAGTACTTCTTGAACGTTGGCTGCTAGATCCAGTCCACACCACCATCTGAACGCAAATTTAATTTTGAATATTACTCCGCAGCGGAGCAGAGATGCAATGCTGAGGCCACCAAACAGTCCGTATCAGGGCGGTTCGATACCCCATACTCCTAAAGTATCCTCCACAGGACTCCCCAAGGGACACGGTTGAACGCATTCTCCAAATACACAAAACACATGTAGACTACCGACCACCTTACGGCTACAGTTCTGGTCAGCCTCCTCAGCAATAGAGTCGCGGAACGTGGTCCACTAGGACTCAGTATTTGGCCCGGCTACGTCGGACTGGCTTCTTCCCCCACCTTTGGAGCCAACTCTCCACCAGGTGGTGATCAGTTAACAGCTCCGCCCCTCTCTTCACCCAGTATCCAAGACGTGGATGCAATGGACCTTTCCGACTGGCGATCTTAAGCTCCGCCCCCTCAGCTCCAGTTGCCATGTCCCACAAGCTTCCAAAATGGCGATTAAACAGAATACATTTGAAGTCGATTCTCTATCGCATATTCCAGACAATATTGCAGTATGTTTTTTTTTTTTTTTGCCAAATACGTCAGACTTGACCATGAGAGTTCTACAGCGAGTTCTCAACTATTTCACGGAAGAATATGTACACGGAATTAAGATTTTGGACGGAACAAAACGCAATGTCAGAGTTACAGCGAAATGTTGACAATCGATGCAAAAATGTTTGACACCTCACAAACCTCATATTGGAATCCAACAGGATAAAATTGTGGAATCGTACTGCGCATGCAAAGCAGGGTGAGTACTTTTTACTTGGAAAGATCAGCAGTAATAACATTGTAGTCTTTATAAGTGAGTTAGGTTCGATTTTCTACAAGTGCATTTATACAATGGTTAACTCAGTCGGTACCGGAGTCACCAGATGACAAAGTTTGATATGGCTCGTAATCGAACCCAGTGCTCTGTCTTGAAAGTCTGATGTGATACAAATTGGCAAATGGACATTTCTCTTGCATGACATCGCGCATTTACGTATCACTAACCCGACTCTTCGGCATAAAACATTCCACACTTCATTCAGCAGGTCAGTGATACACTTACAAAGTGAAAGTTGTTCTCCTGCAATGTATAAAGCACCGATAATAATGAAATCAAACCCAGAGAAGATACCTCTCCCTCACTAACCTTCGAGCATACAGCCTTGTGTTTGTTGATATTGTCCACATTTAGTTGTACGTGCGCTCTTCCGCAAGCCTTAATCCATCGTAGACATTCGTCAACTGTGTCTTAGGCTTTGGAAAATGAATCAACCGGGCCCCTTATAACCTAGCAGGATATCTTTCATCAGAATTGCACGTTCCTCAAGCGCATCTGAGGACCATTTTCTTCACAACATTAACTTTTCCAAGCGCACGCTACTGACAACCAGTATTGCTTGTGAGACAACATGGCGGCAGGGGTGTGTCAAGCCAGGGGTTAAGACAATGCGGCTATCTAATTGGCTCTTCTTGTACGAGTGATTGACGGGTCGGAAACGTCCATTCCGATGACACGGCCACAAAGGTGATCATCAAACTCCAACCTAGAGTGTCCTTCAGCCACAAGGCAGACTACACCCTGAATTGGTCGCTCGTCACTCGCAGGGCACACATGGACACGGACAACCATTCCCACTCACATTCAGACCATTACCAAGTGGGAAATATAAATAATATGCCAATATTATGTATGGAAAATACATTTTTTTTTATTTGTAATGACTCTGCAATCACTATAAAAATGTTTCATATTTAATTTGTATAGCAGACCAAACTTTGATTACAAAATGTAGCAATATTGTGATGGAAAAATGGAGCCCAAATCAACAGTCATATTTATTGAATGAGAAGTTTTAAAATTAATCGCAGTGATTTTTATACCTTCCCTAAACCTGCACATTTAATGACGGTAACTTCATGTCTTTCATCTGACAGTTTTTACTTGGCTGAAATTTCAATGGCCCTGGGTCACTTGCATCAGAAAGGCATCATCTACAGAGACCTGAAGCCCGAAAACATCATGCTCAACAGCAACGGTACACACACGTCATGACTCTTTTTCGTGCATGATCGAAACGAGTGTCATTGACCGCTGAAATGGTCGTTCACAATCTGAACGTGTTATTTCATAATTTCTATTCTTCAGCTTTAGGTTTTAACCAACAATACCTAAAGCATGCATTCTCAACAAATGCAGAAAAAAAAAACATGTAAAGCTGCCATATAGGAAGGGTGTCTCACTTTTCTTGCCCCGCAATCAATTCCGTTTCCTCATTGAATGCGGGGGTTATGTTCCAAAAAATACCGACGTTAAGTGAAATCCTTGTAACAGAAGTTGATTTATTTTTTTCATGCATGATAT
Source organism: Syngnathoides biaculeatus (assembly GCF_019802595.1). NCBI lineage: Eukaryota > Metazoa > Chordata > Actinopteri > Syngnathiformes > Syngnathidae > Syngnathoides > Syngnathoides biaculeatus. Next base: position 3,717,776 of record NC_084657.1, on the reverse strand, counting down.
GATGTTTTCATTTTAGGATGTTTTTTGATTTACAGGATTTTCTTTTTTCATTTGCATTGCACTTTTTTTTTGTTTACACGTTGTTTGTATTTTTACATTTACAGTACATTTTTTTTTAAGTTTGTTTTTTCTTTTACATTATATATTTTTTCATCTGCATGATGTTTTTTTTCTGTTTCTTATGTATGTTTTAAGGCTGTTAAACCCCTAACCATACACTTTATAAACTTTTCTCAGACAGGCATTAACATTTTCTCACATTTGTCTCATTTAAACACTCTTAAAGTTAAAACTTTAGATAAAAAAAAGTACACTACAGTATTGTGGAATTAAACCAAAGATCAAAACCAGTTTCAAGCTATAATATTTATTTGTGAAATTAATATATAAACGTGGTGGCACGATGGAGCAACGGGTTAGAGTGTTGGCCTCACAGTTCTGAGGTCCCGGGTTCAATCCCGGACCCGCCTGTGTGTAGTTTGCATGTTATCCCCATGCCTGCGTGGGTTTCCTTCGGGCACTCCAGTTTCCTCCCATGTTCCAAAAACATGCGACATTAATTGGACACTCTAAATTCTAAGAGGTGTGATTGTGAGTGCGGCTGTTTGTCTCGATGTGCCCTGCGATATGCTGGCAACCAGTTCAGGGTGTACCCCGCCTCTTGCCCGTTGACAGCTGGGATAGGCTCCAGCACTCCCGTGACCCTTGTGAGGATAAGTGGCTCTGAATGGATGCCTATACAGTGAAGAAAATAAGTATTTGAACTATATTGCAAGTTCTCCAACTTAGAAATCATGGAAGGGTCTGAAATTTTCATCGTAGGTGCATGTGACTGTTGGTAATACACAAAGACGTCGTGGTTTGAAATCATGCTTGCCACATAATGTTCCCCTGCTTAATAGTCCCATCGTAAGTTAGGATACGGAGGAATCATGGGAGAAAGATTTGTTGTCAGATGAGACCCAAATGGAACTTTTTGGTTATAATTCCAATAACCGTGTGTGGAAGAAGACGAACGATGAGTTCCATCCCAAGAACACCATCCCTACTGTGAAGCATGCGATGGTAGCATCATGCTTTGGGGGTGTTTTTCTGCACATGGGATGGGACGACTGCACTGTATTAAAGGTCAAGTGTCAGGAAATTGATTGTTTTTAGTATGTTATTAATGAAAAAACGGCAGATTGATGAATCAATGATTGATCAGAATGATTTTGATGTATATGGCTTTTTGTCACTCCCGCCATGAAAATCCTCTCGAGGGATTTGTTTTCGACAAGAAGCAGGAAGTGACGTTGGAGGCAGTAGCGCGCTCAAGCGGACTTGTTTCTTTCTATTAGTTTTACCTGCGGGAAGGTAGCTCTTTGTTCCTTCGTGTTAATGAAAATGCCAGCTTGTTACATTGCTGGATATTGCTCGGGAGGATGGCTTCGCTCTTCATACCTTTTCAAAGGATCCAGTTCGTTGTGAAAGATGGATTGCACAGGTGCAAAGGATAAGAGCTTCGTGGGTTCCAAATGACAGGTACTTGGGGGGGGGGGCATAATCCGTAAATCAGGGGTGCTAAATGTGTCAATGTGCACATCGGAAGACTTCCGTGCAGCAGCCGCTGAAGGACGCCTCCGCAGGCCTTGTGAATCCCCAACGGCCTTGTCGGCAAGGCCGAGCCGGCCGGGCCGCGGTGGCTCGTCTCTGCCGCGGAAGTGGATCGGACGGGGAGGCGGTTTGGCCGCGGGGTCGTCGTCGCTTGTGGGCGGCATTGTTTTTATCACTGCCGCGCGGAGGTGGATCTGGTGGGGAGGTGGTTTGGCCGTGATCCGCATATTATTTAAATATGGCTCGCAACAATCGGGTAATATTACTCCGGACACGTCACTCGATTGTGAGATGTTCTCTTCTTCGAAAAGAGCTTCCGTGTCTCAAGGGGCGTGTCCCATAGTAGGGGCCACAGCGTGTTTTCAATGGTGAATGTCTGGGGTGACATCATGGACAGTAGATACAGCCAATATGGTGACCACTTGGACGTCGAATAACACTTCCACAACGTTGCGCATGGATGACGCGCTCTCCGCTCCATATTTATTTTTTGTATAGACATTGAAATGAATAATGTTATATGTATTTTTCATTTCAATATTTAGAATGTTTATAGGGATGACACTTGACCTGTAGGGAAAGGATAACTCCCGGCCATGTATTGTGAGATTTTGGGGAGCGACCTCTTTCCCTCAGTCAGAGCATTGAAGATGGGTCGTGGCCGAGTCTTTCAACATGACAATGACCCGAAGCGCACAGCCAGGAAAACCAAGGAATGGCTCCGTAAGAAGCATATCAAGGTTCTTGCGTGGCCTAGCCAATCTCCGGACCTAAAACCAATAGAAAATCTTTGGAAGGAGCTGAAACTCAGTGTTTCTCAGCGACAGCCCAGAAACCTGTCTGATCTAGATAAGATCTGTGTGGAGGAGTGGGCAAAAATCCCTCATGCAATGTGTGCATACCTGGTGAAGAACTACAGGAAACGTTTGACCTCTGTAATTGCAAACAAAGGCTACTGTACCAAATATTAACATTAGTTTTCTCAGGTGTTCAAATACTTATTTGGAGCTGTATCACACAAATAAATTGTTCAAAAAAAAATCAGACATTGTGATTTCTGGATTTTTCTTTTTAGATTCTCTCTCACAGTGGACATGCAACTACGATGAAAAATTCAGACCCCTCCATGATTTCTTAGTGGGGGAACTTGCAAAATAGCAGGGTGTTCAAATACTCATTTTCTTCACTGTATAAACGTCCCTCCATCCATTTTCCTCTGCTTCAACCAGGATATCTGTTTTCCAGTATAAAGAAAAATATACTTTTTAGAAATAAACAGATTAGGCTATTTACATAAAAAATGTGCTCCTCCTTACAAAAAATTCACGTTACGAACAGACTTCCGGAAGAGATTAATTTCATTAGTAGAGGTACCACTGTATTTACTAAATACTTTGCTGTTCTGTAGTTGTCTTCTCATTTCCTTTCACCTATTTTAACAAGGCTACAACAGTTCTCAACATCCGCATGCAAAGGGGAATGTGATTTGTACTTTCAGGGCATGTGAAGTTGACAGACTTTGGCCTGTGTAAAGAGTCCATCCATGATGGGACGGTCACCCATACCTTCTGTGGTACCATCGAGTACATGTGCGTCTTGAGCATCTCACCGTGCAGGCTAAGGACCAAGCGGTACAGTTTAGTTCAGTTAACCACAGAATGGTTTGGAACAGGTAAACTCTGATCAGGCTCCCCTATCTGTTGTGGGGTTTGTCAGCAGGATGTTGCATCAGGTGTGTGTGTGTGCGTGTGTGTGTGCGCGTGTGTGCGTCTGTGCTTGAGAGAGAGAGAGAGAGAGAGAGAGAGAGAGAGAGAGAGAGAGAGAAAGATACCGTAGATAGTGACTTTTTACGATTGAACTCCAATAAAATGAGTACTCTGCCAAACTGAACCAAATTGTACCGTTTTGTTGGAAAAAGAGGCTTAAACCCCGCCCATGGGGAGTAGCTGTTATGCCATCTTAACCACCCCACACTTCTTCATTAGGGCTCCGGAGATCCTCATGAGGAGTGGACATAACAGGGCAGTGGACTGGTGGAGCCTGGGGGCTCTCATGTATGACATGCTTACAGGAGCGGTAAGTCCATACCGTGGCCTCCGCTTTCGGCTGTGTCATCTAAACTGCTGACTGAGCTCTTTTCCTGTTCTCCCTCAGCCTCCTTTCACTGGCGAAAATCGTAAGAAGACCATCGACAAAATTCTAAAATGCAAACTCAGCCTTCCACCTTACCTCACTCAAGAAGCCAGAGATCTCCTCAAAAAGGTGAACGACAGTGCTCCTTCCCTCCACTGCTCGCCTTTCCTGCACAGTTTGCGTCTGCTGAATTGACATTTTTTTTTTCATCTCTCAGCTTTTAAAGCAAAGCGCCTCAATGCGCCTGGGGGCAGGCCCAACTGACGCTGCAGAGATCCAGGTAATTTTTTTTTTTCAGAGGTCCAGGGAATAATCACACAATAAGAAACAATGATCAGTGGTTTGTACAGCGAGTTCAGTGTACATTGTCGGACGGCACAAACATGCACGTTTGTTCATTTTCCTACCTACTCTTATTCATTTGTTTATTTATGTGTTTTTTCATACAAATACATACTGTAGTGCTGAACGTAATTGCTGTTAACATTGGTTAGTGATAGAATCCAGTACAGTGTGTTTTCACTTCAGGTTTACATCTCTGGTGTAGGAACTGAGTACCGACTGGGCCTTTCAGACAGAACCCTCCCAGGCAGGACATTCCTTGTGTAAATGTACACATTCAAACGACTGACTTAGCTCCCCGCAAACAGATTATTACATGAGCGTTGATGTCAGGCCAAGCGTCCGGTGGGATCTATGTAGTTGTGGAACAGTGACAACGAAAAAGGCGCTGGAAGTGAGTCTCTTGATCGACTTCTAACCCAGGGGTGAGCTAAGTGTGTCCGTGGCCCAGAGATGGTCACCTGCATTCTTGAATGTGCTCCTCTCAGCATTTATATCCTAAAATATTTGTTGCATTAAGTTAGCCATTTTGTTTTCCAGAAAGAAAAATGTGAGGTTGCTGAAGTAAGTTTTGATAAATTGCGCTATAGAGCTCGTGCAGCTACGTCATCAAATCACGTCACTGGCCAGAAGTGTTGGTCAAACAAAGCATTCTTCAATGCTAAGTCAGTTGGAAACGACGCGAAAATACGTCTTATAGCACGACACCCATAGTTTTGTCCAATACCGGTAACATTTAGAAAATGATAATAAACGAAGGTACATGTAAAAATGAGAAACACATGGCATAGAGGACCCACAGTTAATGCCGAAGTCGATTTTTTTTGCCGATAAGAAATTGGACAGTTAACCCGCTTCCTCTTGTCTTGGCAACTGGATCTACACATATATCTGGTGTGTAAGCCAGCGAGATTTACAGGGAAGAGTTTGAAAGCGTAGAAAAGTCTGGACACATACAAATACTTCGTTGCTGGATCTGTTCTCAACGGGCACGCGGCCCGTGAACGCGGAAGTGTGTTAGGCTACAGGTTAACCTTTGGCGAATTCCATCAATCTTTTCAGACATTTTCAGTATTCAATACAAATACCAATAGTTAAATAAATGACCCCTAATATTACACAAACTCTCATTCATTAACTATGATTGGACAAAAAAAAGAGGACAAGCGAGTACTTCCCAAGAGGTACTTAAAATGCCAAGTTGGCTCATTTGAGGACAATGCGTTAAAAAAAATAAGACGATGTCGGCTCCTCCGTACACGAAGCTTATTGCAGGCACACGTTAACCTATGTAAACCTCTGTGTGAGTTACAGTTCATTTTATTTTTTAAATACGCATTGGACTCATTTGAGAACAATGCATGTTTAAAAAAAAAAAAAAAACGTCTGTCACGAGAGGTTGGCCGCAACACGCTTCCGTGTACGTCGGAGAGGTCGCCGTCGTCTTTCTTCCGTCTGTCAAACTTGGCATTGTAAATACTTCTTGGGAATTTGAGATTGAGAAGAATGATTCCTACCTGAAGTGAAGTCGTGTGTATTTGGTTGGGGATCGATCTTTTCTCGTCTTTTCAGATGGTATTTCATAGAATGATCTCTTTGAAAATGTGTCTCGTCTGTTGTAACAACCAACAGCACAACAAGTCTCGGGCTTTGTGTTTATTCTGCTCCAGCTCAATGTCCCCCACAGTGTCGAGCAACTCTTTTTGACGAGGAACATGGCGCCGTGAAAACGGTGACGTCACGTGCATAAGCTCTTATACTACTTGTAGTGTTCAAAGGAGTTGCGCAAACCAAACTACACTGCTTGCTAGTCAGGCTATTCAATCCAATAATAGTGCCGTTATTTATGGATCAAGTCTTGTAATTTGGTAGACTAGCACCAATCAAAGCAGGCATGTACAGTATGAATGGTTCTGTCATCCCGCCAGGCACACCCTTTCTTCCGCCATACCAACTGGGAGGAGCTCCTAGCACGCAGAGTGGAGCCTCCATTCAAACCTTTGCTGGTGAGTTCATCTGGCATATAGCGCCGTGCTCCCTGACCCAAACCCAAGAACAATCAACTTCACTGAGCCGCTTATTTTGGCAGCAATCGGCCGATGATGTCAGCCAGTTTGACTCCAAATTCACCAGCCAGCCTCCGGTGGACAGCCCGGACGACTCCACGCTCAGCGAGAGTGCCAATGAAGTCTTCCTGGTATGGCTTTGTTGCCTCACTCTTGCTTCATTATACAACTTTTGTCCAAATATGTGCGTATATGCAATTACTCACTTCAAATATTATGTGTAAATGGGCCTAGTGGTCTCCGTGGAGTAGGTCGACACGTCTGCCTTACATTCGAGAGGTTTTACAGTTCGGGTGTCGTGAGCATTTTCTGCTAACGCTTGCGCGGCTTTTCTCCCACATTGCAAAAACATGTTGAAACTATCCGATTAATCGACTTTACTACTCCACAATGGACGCAGAATTGATTGAAGCGGTCTTCTTTTTCTCAATGGGCAGCTTTGTCGGGTCCTCCATTACTTAGGGGTGTTTGGGAAGGGGGGAGCCAGGCTCAAGAAGGGTTTTGAATATTTTTTCAGCCCACACTCCAAATGGAAGGAGAGCGAGTTAATCCACCGTACGCAAAGTGGTCTGTGATTATTTGCAAATGCCACCAACGCTCACCAGGCAGAATGGCTCCTTTGGTGGGCCCAGAACGAGGACGGGTTCCTTCGCTTGACAAAGCTGTCAAACTGTTGGTGGCTATTCGGGTGGGAGTTATATTTTGTTTTGTTTTCTGGATGGCAATAAAACAGCAGAAGTGGGTGAGTACTTTAGCCAGCCCATCGGTGAATGTGAGTATGAACGGTTGTTTGTCTAAATATGTGCTGATATTGGTTAGTGATCATTTTAGGGTGTACAGAACTCGGCTTCTCCCCCAAAATCATCTGGGGTAGGCTCCAGAGTCCTCGCGTTTTAATTGTTTTCATTGGTGTGCAGTATTTATATTACCATAAAACCCCTCTAAAAAGCACTGTAAACTGCATATTTCCGCTTCATGGCAGGGATTTGTGCAACAGACAAGTAGATACAGTCCGCAAAAAAAATTGTGACACTCCAGTGGGGATGACCGCAGCGTGATGCAGTGGAGGAACACTGTGTTCACAAATTTGAGATGCACCTTTGAAGTGCAGTATAATAGTTCATGTTTTAAGGAGCGAAGGTGTATCATTTCCACACAAATATCGTGTACAAGAAGGGCAACCTGTGGATGTTCTTCCATTGCCTTTTCAACAGGTTGGGGTTTGTTTTCCCACAATGTGGTAATTGGTGCCATCTGGTTAAAAGAGTCCTCCTCCTGTAAGCTTCCGTCACTTTTATGCTATATTTGCTGGAATTCAGCTGACAAGTGTGTTTTTTTTTTTTTTGCTCATCGCAGGGTTTCACATATGTGGCTCCGTCGGTCCTGGAAAACGCCAAGGAGAAGTTCTCGTTCGAGCCAAAGGTCCGCTCGCCTCGCAAGTTCCCCGGAAGCTCGAGGATGCCTGTGAGGTGACCACAAATTTCCCTTTTCCCCCTTTTGGGCACAATCTTCACCCCAGTGAATGTGTTATTATTATTATTATTATTATTTTTTTTTTTTTACATTTGCACAATACATCTATGTAGAGAGAATGTTCAACATGTTCAACAATGTTTAAAGGCAACCTCGGAAAAATATTCGAACCACATGGTGTAATTTCTCATATATAATGTGCACTCATGTATAATACGCACCCACAAAACTTCCTTTAAAATTCTGAAAAATAGTCACTAGAGGGGTCAGAAAAGTTGCTTATTATCGCAAAATCAAAATACACCATAACTCCCTTGACACACTACGTGCAGTGTTTTATTGTTGTTCAAAGCGGTTAGAGACGAGAGAGGAACAAGTACAATATGTTTGTCTAAAAGAAGCTGAACCCAACAAAATGTACTGTAGTTCCTGCACACCACGATGTCCTACTTTATCAAACTTTAAGCGCCTCAGTTCTCTTCAACGTTGTACCTTAGCACCAAGATGGCCGCCAATATTTTGATTGCTTTGTCCCAAGCACAAAACCTCCCAATAGAAGTCTTTCAGCGAATAAAGAGCAAATTCAGTGTTGTAATGTTCCAAAGTAACAGCAACTTCTTTCACCTGTTACAGCCCGGTGAAGTTCGCACCGAGCAACTGTTGGGTACGGGGACCCTCCACGGAACAACCCATGGAGGAGTCCACAATGGAGCAAATGGACACAAGCAGCAGCAGCAGCGGCGCTTCGGAAGCCTCGGCGCCACTTCCCATCAGGCGGCCGTCCAGCACGAGCGCTCCGCTCTACAAAAAACAAGCCTACCCGATGAACTCCAGACGACCGGAACACCTCCGCATGAATCTTTGATGCTTGGACGTTTCCTTGTCCACTTGGGCAAGTCGCTGGGCCGTCGCTCGTTGACGTCATCACCGGCTCTTCCGTCTGGTGGCCTCGCTCCAAAATCGTCAGTGGTCCTTTTGGGGAGAGTCACCACTTTCTTTATTGGCCCTTGCTTTGGTTTCACGGTGCTCTTATTTCCTCAACTTTGGACATTTGACACGCCAACTTTTTGGCTATCCACAGTGGACACAGTTCTTTCTGTTGAATGTAAAAAGATTCTTAAAGTAGTCGCACCAAAACCCCAAAAAACAAACAATGAACCAAAAAAAAAAAAAAGTAACACCAAAAACCCCCTCACGCCCCCCCCCTCCAAAAAAAACAAAAACAAAAAACCAACAACTCACCTAAATTCTCTCACACACTAAATGACTTTCATTTGCAGTTTTGACCTTCCTTTGACAGACAATCTTTTAACTCTTACGTATTTTGGGACTTGCTTGGACAAAAAAAGAGCTTAGGGCGGGGGGCGGGGCGGGAGGGGGGCGTGGAAGGTTTCCTTCGGTTCATGTTAGCGAGAGGGTTTTCCGTTAAGTGTTTGAGGTGATGTTTGACCTTCAGTATTTGGCACCTGAATTTAAAGCCTTTTACATTTCTACATTGAATGTTGACTCTCAGTTCAGAATAACACGACTCCTGCGTCTTTGTGGACTCAAACCAACATTAATACTCGGTTTAGTTTAAAACCTTTAACTGCTGCTATATGAGCCTCTGGATTGAAGCCACTGAATGCGTCTGTCTCTGTGTGTGCGCGCGCGCGCGTGTGATGCTTATGATTGCTTGTTATGCTTGTGAATGGCTCACATAATTTCCTCTAAAACGTGAGAACCAAAATCTCTTGTTTCAGTGTACCAAATGCTTTCTAAAGATGGATCAGTGTTAAATTTTCTTTTCTCAGCATTGTTAAAGCATTGACTGTGAATTTGTTAGCGTGCTCATTTTGGGCCTTTGGGTCACACTATGCAAACCGTCTATTTACCGTTTGGTCTTATCCAGACAGCATTTGAAGGGTTTCAAAAGAAAATTTACTGATGTGTCTGTGTGTGTATATATATATATATATATATATATATATATATATATATATATATATATATATATATATATATATATATGCTCATTATGAGTATATTTTCACAAAATAGGTCAAACATCAAACATCAATGAGAAATCTTTTTTTTTTTTTTACCATGTCAGCGGATAACATCTTCCAGTATTTAACTTTGTGTGGCATTGTGATCGCTATTTTTTTTAAATCTTATTTTCAAGCATATAATATGAATTACTGTTCTCACCTGAAACTTGAAGTTTTTGCTATGCTGGAAGAAACGAGCAGTGTACAAAAGCAGTGTGGATGAAAGTGTGTGCGTGTGCTATTTTATAGGTTGTGATAGATGTGAAGTGATTTTAGTTTTTGGTTCAGGATCAGTAGTATCTGATTACATGCAATGTTTGAGGTCCAAAAATGTAAGCCTCCATTGAGATGTTTGGCTAACTATCCTCTGTGTTGCGAATTGTTTTTAATCACTGTTGGGCAGTGAGAAGAATTTATTCTGTGAAGTTAGTCAATGTTACATCTGAAGATGTTTTTTTTTTTTTTTTGTTTTCTTTATAAGTACGTTAGATTGTTCAATTACAAGAATGAAAATGTTATTTGGCTCAGGGCGTTCTTAAGCCATTCCTAGAAAGTTTTTTTACCACCACCCAGCGGCACCTTTTGGTAACAGTAGCAAATGATCATGGGAAGAAGCGGTTAAAATAATTGATATCATTAGATAAAAGAATCCATCAAATGCAACATTTTATTCGGATAGATCATGGAGTGAAATGGACAAAAAACAGTGGATCGATTTTATTACATAAAATATATGTAGTTCTTTGGGCATTTTTTTTAAACAGGAAAGCTACATAGTCTGTGTAAAAATACTCCAAAATGTGTAAAATCTTGTGAGACGAGCTGCACCAATTTTTTTTTTTTTTTTTTTATTACACGAACTAGAAAAATAATGACGGATAGCGCCAGCTTCCATACAGACGGTGGCTATCGTCATTGCCTGATACAGGCTGCTGTGAGCTTCCAGAGTCATTGCACTGTGCAATTTTCCAGAAGTCCCACATCAACGGAAAGAGATGGTGACCATCCATCACCAGCAATCACCCGTGCACATCTGCTTACCTCCACCTCATTATATCAAATTTAGAGCTGGATAAGACTTATCTCTTGAAACCTGTTACCCAGGAAATTGTTCCAAAAATATTTTCTTGTATTTACAGTAAAAAGAATATTTTGGAAGAACAACATGCAGGCCCAAGGAAAAATATAGTACAATTCAACACAAACATGAACCAAATGGAGGGATGGCAGGGTGGGCACCTGTGAAATACTCGAGAGTTTAACAAGGGCAACGCGATCATTTAAATTGAAAAGACCCGATAAAGTGAATTCAGATTTGTTTCAAAACACATTTTCTGATTGAAGCTAGAGAAATATATAATCAATTGTGTACATGTGCCATGAAACTTGTATAGCGTTTTGAGTTTTCCAGCTTTTGGGGGGAGTGGCTAAAACACTGCCACGTCGTGCATTTTGGGGTCCGCCATGAGACACCCTTCCTCCATTATATAAGAACTTGAATTGACCTTTGTTTGCATCAGCAATTAGATGGTGCCATTGGAACATGCAGTAAGGTAGCTAACGACAACTGCACCCCAAAAAAAAAAAAAATTAAAAAAAATAACATCTTCCCTTTGGCGTGGCCGCTCAAGAGCGCCTCGTTATTTCCCGTGAGTGCATTCATATCATGGGAGAGAATGCAGAAGAATGAGGTAACATCATCTGAGACCCGAGAGCACGGCTTGATGGTTCATGATTTTGAAGTCTAATTCGATCACTCATATTTTACAAGATAGTAATTCCACTTTACAGGGCCTTCGACGACAACGAGGGGCCCCAGGAAAAGAAATCAACAGTGTTGAACAAATTGGACAATCAAACAACGTCACATTCTTTCAAGCTCCTAAACGTGTGTGCGATCAGTAAATCTGCAGGTGCGGCGATGTGGCTCCATCTCTCCACTTGTACACCTTCTCGGTGATGACGGTGCGGCAGAGGGGGCAGCTCTTCTCCCGGTTGAACCACAGAGCGATGCATTCGTCACAGAATATGTGCTGCGCAGTGAGAGATGTCGGTTTGACTCATCCGCGTGCAGCTAAATGATAGAAATGATTATGACGTTACCTGACAGATGAGTGCTTGAGGCTCCCTGTACTCTCTCTGACAGATGGGACACACGTCTCCGGCCTCCATGCACTGGCTCCTCGTGGCTGCTGTCCCTGTATGCTAAAAAGGTCACAAAAACAATCGAGTCCGTACAAGCGGCACTTTGTATGAGAGCCGAGCTTGTTTGCTGGTCATTCCAAAAAGACTCCCTTTTAAAGCCTTGCACCAAGTCGCTCAACTGACCTCGCTCTTTAGAAAGATCCTCACACTTTTCAAGAAACACGTCCACTGTCCATAGAGTCCTAAAAGCTGTGTGGAAAAAAAAAAAAATACAGAACATTTTTTTTTAATACGACGACGCAATGTAGACACCGGATTTGGGAAGCCTCGCACCTTCAGTATGAGGTAGAGCAGAGCCAGCAAAACCCCCACAGTGAGTGCCGGGGTACCATCAGCCTCCTGGTAGGTGACAAGGTAGCGGAACCAGAGCGGCACGGGGGCTACGGCCTGGTAAACCTGAGCCAATTCCTCGCTCAGCAGCAGCCAGTGTCCCTGCACAAAAATAGCAACAATTTTTTTTTTTTTTTATAAATACAGCATGTAAAAATTGAGCAGGTCAACAACAACAACAACAACACTCCTCATACGTGTATATAAGAAAACTAACTGAATGCCACATTAACAAGAATTAGGCCGTACTACGGCCCGCACGCCGCTTCCAGCCTGTTGGTCTTTTTAATCCGGCTCGCTGAATATTGGTAGAGAATTAAGGTAATGATTGCATTAAACGCTAGGTGGCGCTGTACGCGCGCAGTCTTGATTTAGCTGTGCGAGCCATTTCCCGTTATCGGTCTTTTTCCACTGGTAAGATCAGAACCCGTCATCCACAACAGTGTTTAAGAAAGAATGGATGCCTAAATACTTTTTTTTCTGCAGTGAAAGCAGGGAGCAGGCGGAGGAACAATTAGAAAGATGGAAACATGCACTGGAAAGGAGAGGAATGAAGATTAGCCGAAGTAAAACAGAATATATGTGCGTGAATGAGAAAAGTAGAGGAGGAAGTGTGAGGCTCCAGGGAGAAGAGAAAGCGAGGGTGGACGACTTCAAATACTTTGGCTCAACAATCCGGAGCAAAGGCGAGTGTGTGGCAAGGAAGTGAAGAAACGGGTTCAAGTGGGATGAAACAGTTGGAGGAAGGCCTCTGGTGTTCTATGCGACAGAAGCGTCTCCGCCAGGACGAAGGGCAAAGTTTACAAAACAGTGGTGAGGCCGGCCGTGATGTACGGATTACAGACGGTGGCACCGAAGAGACAACGGGGAAGCAGAACTGGAGGTGGCAGAAATGAAGATGCTGAGGTTCTCGCTCGGAGTGAGCAGGTTGGATAGGAAGGATGTTGTGAGGGAGGACATGAGGACAGTGGGTGTTCGAGAGGAGGATGCACGAGATAGGCTTAGATGGAAAAAGACGACACGCCGTGGTGACCCCTAACGGGACAAGCCGAAAGCAAAAGAAGAAGACGGAATTCCAGTCCTAGCATGTATGTCTTATTTGCCAAGAAACCGTTGCGGTTTTAAAAGAATACAACATCGGCCCTCACTTTTGGAAGAAGCGTGCTGATTACAGCGGCAACCTTACCACACAAAAATGTACGGCTAATGCTAACAGGTTGCTTGCTAGCTTGCCGGCTCAGCGAAACACCAAGAAGCAAATACGAAGACGTTAAGTTATTTACTGGCATTCAAACTAGTAAAAGCCAGCACGCCTTTCTCCAAATGCGTGACAGAGACGGCAAGCGTTTTATGTCCTGAGAGCAAGAACAAATTAGAAAAACAAACAAACAAAAAAAAAAAAAACGGCTCATCACGCAGGTCAGTGACTCGCCGTATTGAAGTAATTGACAATGGCACTGGATGAAAGCAATGACCTAAAGGACACCGCTCATCTTTTCATTTTTATCAGAGGGATTAAGAAGAATTTTGAGACAACAGAGGAGTTTTTGGATGTGGAATCCCTCAAAGGAAAAAAAATATGCGGAGAGGATTTATTTAACAGTGCGTCTGCGGTCACAACGTTAGCCTGGAGTCCGCTCGTCAACGTTATCACTGATGGATCACCAAATCTGACGGGAAAAAAACGCCAGGATGCTCAATAGAATTCAGGACAGCGTGAAAGTGGACAACCCTGAGCTGGAGAGATTTTTTCTACACTGCATAATTCACCAAGAAGCGCTGTGTAAATCCATATTGCAGTTTGACCACGTAGTTAAGCCAGGTGTGAAACTCGTTAACTTTATTCGAGCAAGGGGACTTCACCATCGTCAGTTTATTCATTTTCTTCAAGAAACCGACGCTGACCACACGGACTTAATTCTGCTGGTTAAGTTTGGAAAAAGTATGTCAACGTGTGTGGGAGCTCAAACAGATTATTTTCATTTTTGGAGCTACTTGAGAATGCTGACAATTTTTATGAGCTGAATGTCACAGATTGGCTTTGTGATTTCGCGTTTTACTGTGGACATGCTGACACATGAACAAGCCGAATGTTAAACCACGGGGGAAAAGCCAGTTTGTTTATGAAATGCAAGCAAATGTCAGACAAGTCATTTAGTCATTTCCCCACGGTGGCTACCTTAAAAGAGGCCCCGCGACATGTCCAAAAATAGAGCGAATCACTGGATGACCTGCATTTAGCAATTCTGCTGTCGGTTTTGTGATTTTGAAAAAATTGACAGGGCACTTGAGCTGGTGTCGTGTCCCACATGAGTTGCAGTTGGAACCGATTGATCTCCAGTGTGGCAGGGTTTGAAAAGGACGAGTTCAACTCCCTGAAACTGGATGACTTTTTATGCTTCATTCATCCATCCATCCTCTACTGCTTCTCCGGGCCGGGTCACGGGCGAAGTAGCTTCAGCAGGGATACCCAGACTTTCCTTTCCCCGGCCACTTCTTCCAGCTCTTCCGGAGGGATCCCGAGGCCTCCCCAGACCAGCCGAGAGACATAGTCTCTCCAGCGTGTCCTGGGTCATCCTCGGGGTCTCTTTCCGCTGGGACACGCCCGGAACACCTCGCCAGGGAGGTGTCCGGGAGGTATCCGGATCAGACGCCCCAGCCACCTCATCTGGCTCCTCTCAATGCGGAGGAGCAGCATCAAAGAGCAGAGATGCGATGCTTAGGCCACCAAACCGGACTCCCTCTATGTCTCGGCTGCGCCTAGAAATTCTGTCCATATAAGTTGTGAACAAAATCGGTGACAATGAGCAGCCTTGGCGGAATCCAACTCTCACCGGAAACAAGTCCAACTTATTGCCGGCAATATGGACCAAACTCTGACAGCGGTCATACAGGGATTGAACAGCCCATTTCAGGGGGCTCGGAACCCCATGCTCCCGAAGAACCCCCCAAAAGACTCCCCGAGGGACACGGTCAAACGCCTTCTCCAAGTCCATAAAACACATGTAGACTGGTTGGGCGAACTCCCATGCACCCTCCAGGATCCTGCCGAGGGTGTAGAGCTGGTCCACTGTTCCACGGCCAGGAGGAAAACCACATTGCTCCTCCTGGAGATTCGACTTCCCGACGGACCTTCCTCTCCAGCAACCCTGAATAGACCTTACCAGGGATGCGGAGGAGTGTGATCCCCCTATAGTTGGAACACACCCTCCGGTACCCCTTCTTAAAAAGGGGCACCACCACCCCAGTCTGCCAATCCAGAGTCACTGTCCCAGATGTCCACGCGATGTTGTCAACCAGGACAGCCCCACACCATCCAGAGCCTTGAGGAACTCCGGGCAAATCTCACCACGCCCGTGTATGGAAGTATTCCTCCGTTTTCCCATTTCTTCATCAGATGAGGATAAATCCGAGAAATCAGCGCTGGGCATAAATAAGTGGCCCATGCAATCGAGCGTTTGGAACGGCACGTGACACGTCACATCCGCGCACGTCGGTCATGTGACTCGCTAAAATGGCAGCGCCCCTGAAAATTCACAACTGTCGATAAAAATCTTCTCAAAACACGATTAAATGAGAGAGGATTTAACATCAGATTGTCAAGATAGAGTAGATATTACATGACCTATTGGATACATTGTTCACGCAAACCACTGGAAATCCCCTTGAACGTGTCCTGACATCCTCGCGGTGATCGCTTTCACTAGCAGCCATTTCTTCAAGCTAACGGCTAAATTTGAGTCAGTTAACCACGTGAAAACAAGCATACAAATTTAAAGTAAATGTAAGTTCATAATAAATCTATATATGTAAACATTCTCTGTCATATTTTCCCATAATAAGGATATTATAGGATTTTTGTTTCATTATCGTTTGTTAACCTTCATTTGTTGAATGTGTTTTCCTTGACTGCTAGGTTACAGTTATGTTGCCCTACATATTCCAAAAACCCTGACTGTGTGCCACACGGTATTTAAAATGTTGAAAAAAAAAAGGATTTGTTTTGTGTTGTGATTTATTAATATAAATATAGATATTGGCCATCCCTACTCTGCAGAGTATTGTATGTTGCTGTGCTCTTTAGGTACAGTGCCACTGAGGAAAACGTTTTAGCGATCAGTCATTTTGATGTCCTTTCAAAACATTTGCCAACAGAACCACAAAGATATGCACTAAATCCAAACAGCACAATACAATTCCATAGCACTTGTCCTCATTAGGACTGCACGCGAACTGGAGCCCATCCGACTTGACGTTTTTTACATTACAGTTTCTCTCACCTGTACTCTGTAATTGACGAGGGGAGCGGGCAGCAACAAGAGAAGGCACTTGATCCCCATACAGAGGAATTTGATGATGAAGTTGGTGATGCCAACTGCCCACAAGATCTCCCAGAATCCCAGAGGCTCAATAGTCGGACTGAGAAACAAAAGGCTAGAGGGGGATAATGGCACATGAAAAACAGTTCAAACAGTTGTTCTTAATGTTTAAACGTCAGCATGTACTTCTCACAAAGATGTTTATTAAGACATTACCAGTTGTAAAGTGTCTGCGGGAGAAAAGTGTAGTAAAGCAGGAGCGTGGAGGAGAGCAGAAGCAGCAGCAGCCATACACAATGCAGCTTTGCGTGTCGATTCTGAGGGTTCACGCAGGAAATGGACAAGGAAAGCTCATTAGGTGTGGTCAAAAATTTACTTACTGCAAATCATTTATTTTTTTTTCATGGTAACGTAGTAGAATACTCCTGAACAATTAGTCTCTCCCACTCCTGATATGATCGCCATGCCACAGGAATGTATAGTGACACCCACTGCCTTTCATACAACATAATAATAGCTTTGTATTAAACGAATTTCACACGTGACTTGCTCAAATGTACGAATAACATGTTCAGTCATGGGGCAAGATAAAAAAATTAACATTCATGTTACAGTTATTTTGGTTTTTAGGGTACTGTGTGTTTGCAGCTTTTGTTGTCTCTTAACTGTTTTTTTTTTCCAGGCACCAGGAGTACCGTAATTTCCAGCCTATAAACCGCAAATTTTTTCCACACGCTTTCAACCCTGCGGCTTATGCGGTGATGCGGCTAATTTGTGCATTTTTTTTCCCAACGGCCGCAAAGGGGCGCTCGAGCAGAAAAGGTAAGTGTGAGACCGGTGGAATATATGTGCCGAGAAAATGACTTTTACCGGCATGTTTTTTTTTTTTTTTAACCGGCCCAGTTAGTGCTGTGCTAATGTGTTGCTGGTGTGTGACTGCCGCGTCTCAGTGATTTTTACCGGTATCTTTTTCTTCAACTGGCCTTGTTAGTGCCGCGCTAGCGCGTTTCTGCTGTGTTACTGTCATGTCTCAGTGATTTCGGTATGTTTTTGCTTTTTTTAACCGTCTCTGTTAATGTTGTGCTACCGTGTTGCTACAGTGTAGCTGCTGCGGCTGTGTTTTTTTTTTTTTTTTAACCCGCCCCGTTCGCCCTACCGTGTTGTTGCTATGTTAAGATAAGCTAAGGTATTAAAACTTTGAAAACTCTGCATACTGTCTTTCTTTGTAAATATCTCATGGTTTAATGTGGGCACTTGCGGCTTTTACACAGGTGCGGCTATATGTATGTACCAAATGGTATTTCCTTTACAAATGTACTGGTTGAGGCTTATAATCCGGTGTGCCTTGTAGGCCAAAAACTATGGTAAATGTGCTATCAGGGCCCATTACCTCTTTGGCTTTTAGCTTTCAGTACGTTGTGCAAGCCGAATGACATGCCACTGGGCACGGAGAAGGTGGAAAATACCGGTAGCTCCGTAAAGCCGGAGTATGAAAAGTAAACAATATAGTGTTACATGGATTACAGCATTTTAAATACAAAACTAAATACAAAAACTTGTAAATCACATGATTTAGAACTAATTAATGGCTGTTCTAAAACTGTTACTCAACTAAAGCTGTTTTTGTATCATTTTCTAACTTTCCCTATACATGTATGGATGATACACACTATTGCTTTAGGATTTTCAGGGGGAGAAAATGCACATTATACACAAGAAGCAACGGTAAACTTTTACCCCCTGTACCTGAAGAAACACTTGCGTTTGGATGCTTTTATTCACGTAGAGAAAAGTTGTGAAGAGGCCAACACCAACTGCAAGTCCTGGTGAAAGAGGAGAAGCCATTACACTAGCTGATTGGCGATCAATGGCTGTCCAATCTATGGCTGGATTACCACAGCATGGTTCAAGAGGCACAATTGAGATTTCCATCGTGGCAGCGAAAAAGATCCCCCCCTCTTCCCCCAAAATCTAGATAGAAACCCGATGTGAAGGTTCTGTGTATCTTTTAACGTGATACCTTTCCATTAATTCACCTTCAATTCACAGTTAAGTTCCACTGCAAGTTTCTCATCTGGAATATTTCCAAAATTGCCCAGACCCATGGAAAGTTGGGAGAAATTTTGCAGAATTTTTTTCCCCCTTTGCAATCTTAATCGCGTAATGTGGGAAATCGGACACTTGGATGTCAAGTGTAAATCCAGCCGATGAGTCTGTTTACACTCACCTAGTGCGTGCTGGATGATCAGTTTAGCGCTCAATATGACAAGAAAAGGAAGACTCTTTTGGAGCCAGCGAAACAGGCAGCGTAGCTCCGACAACGAGGTACTGGGCTCTCCGGAGTCCGGGTCACCATTGTCAGTCGAGTCAGGCTCGGAAGCAGGGTGTCGCTGCCCCCGAGCGTGGCCGTGAGAATGAGAGTGGCTGTGGGAGTTGACTCTGGATCTCCTGGCAGAGGCTCCTCCGCCAGAATCGGCCAGTACGCCGCCGCTCATGGATACGCGCACCTCACTGCTGTCAGGGTGGGCAGCGGCCACCGCACCGGAGGGCGTAGTCCTGGTGGGAAGCTCTGCTTGCAGAATAAGGGATAAACCGTTTCTCGCATGAGTGGCTTCCTGGCTGGAATTAGGCTGCATGACAGTAGGAGACTCCCTCACTTTCACAGCTCTTCTGGACACAAAAGATAAACGTTTGGAACTTTGACTGGCAAGTGACAACTTGCTCAACTCATTGGAAGCTGAGAACTTCCTGTTCAACAGCATTTTCCTCTCTTGGATGAGCAACATATATGTTGAACGGGCTGTGTCAGGGAACATTTACTTCCTTGTCTATAAACATTTAGGTTTAACACATTGCACTTTGTCATCTTTTTTAAGTGTGAAATAATCTCAAACTTTGTGAAATCTCTGTTTTTTACAGATGCTTTCCTCCTGGCCTGCTGTAATCTTGCCAATTTATTGCTGGGCGCAGTAGCGTATGCGTGTAATGACATTAGTCCGTGTGGGGAAAAAAATATCATTGGAAAGCTTTGAGGCAGAGATTTTGCATCATCATTTTTTGTAAACAAATTACGAGATGAATACTTTCAGATCTAAATCAAGCAAAGCAGATTGCTTGACTGCTCAACAAAGTTGTCAACACATTGGCACTGGGAGTTATTTGTGCTTGCTGTTCGGTCTTGGTGTCGCTTCTCCACAGCTGCAGTGCACTCACCATAGAGATCCAGCTTTGCTGCTAAGCAGACTCTTGCCAGCGACACCACAAAATGCTGCATGCTAAACCTATCTAGTCCCAAAGCACTGGATCCATATGCACCACTCATGGTAATGAAGTCAGGCTCGGCAGTAAACGGAGTGGTATGCGAGTTGAGGTCTAGCTCGCATGCATGAGAGACTCGTTTAAGGCTGATTTCAACAAGACAAGCAGAGGGTGTGGTAAGTGGTTGTACTTTTTACTCTGTATTCTGATAAAAGCACGTCTCAGACGCGTTATCCTTTCAGACAATGTATAAGTATAATGGTATAATATACACTGTATAATTTAAAAGCATAATGGTAGCGTTTTTCCCATTATTACCTGAGGTTTGACTCCCCCAGAGAAGGTCTGAAAAGAGAACTTTGTGCTTTTAAAAGAAGCCAATCTATCTAATATAAATTGAGCTCCCATGTGTATTACAGGCATCATAAACACGGTTTCCTCTATGAGCACAAGTTATGAAGACGCATAATTAGTATTCTTGATACATAAACCAACTTTATTCAGGAAAAAAATAATAACTCTCCGAGTTCGAGTTGACGACACGGAAATAAGGTTAGCATTAGCTGGCAGCTGTTTTCTCTTGGGCAATCTGAGCAGCTACGAGTGCGTCCACTCACCTGTCATTCTGCAGGCGGAGTTTCATGGTAACCTTTTAGTCGCCATTTAACGCCAAACGTCCAAACTGCCAAACTAAACAAAAGCAAAAAGAAAAACACTGAGCCTGTTTACTTTGCAGCTCAGCCATAAACCCAGGGATGACGTCACTGCAAGCTTCTTCTGATGGTTGAGCTGGAGTGTTTTGGTGTCAAGTAGTACGCTACCGCCACCTAGCGCATCATTTGAAGATTCACTAAATCAGAAGTGTTGAACAGGTTCAACCAGCTGTTTCGCTCCAAATTATGATTAATCCTGCTATGCGTCCACTGACGTTCGAGAAACACGTTGTGTTTCCAAGAAGGGACGTTCAAGAGCATAAATGTTTTTGTGTAAAGTTCCAATGTTTTAGTTTCTTCGGTGTTACAGAGATGAGTAATAACAATTGTATTTGTCTTTTTATAGTTACATGAAAATGTATTACCAAACAAACAAATTGGAAAATATGTAAGGGCTCCACTCATTTTCAGTTTATCCACTAAGTATTCAGAAAGCTTCACCTCTCCTACATTTCATGTAAAAGTTTAAGTTCAAGTGTTAACACGTTAAAAGTTCATTAAGTTAGATTGATCACACAACTTATTTTGCCCCACAGGGTCATCTCCTTAACTGTAAATGAATATCTCAATTTTTTTTTTTTTAAGTTGGTACAAAGTCAGTGATTGGGTCAATATTTATACCAATGGGGTGGGGGAGTCTACGACCGGTGTCCTCATTTGCAGACTTTGCTTCAAAAGTCATCCTGATGGGACTTTCCACAAAATAAGAGCAATCATGTCACTAACGGGTTATTTCTACTCAGGCTGCATATTATGATTACTTTGTAATAGGGTCAATTAAACTGACGATGATTTTTTTTCACAAATTGATTGATATTAGTGTAAATCCTCCTTGGCACTTCAAGATAGTGCAGTGACACGATCGGTGTTTCTTTTCTTCATCCACGTTTGAGCACATTTTGGATGTCACTGTGCCCCATGTTGCGTTTTGTCAAATGTCAACGTCAGCATCGGCTCAAGACCCTCAAAGCATCGCAACCGCTGTTGTGGTTTCAAAACGGCTTCATGCTGTAAGCCTTTGAGAGCAGTCATGCAGATCTATCCTGCCCTGTAATTGTCTTATTTCACAGCAGTATAGTCAGCGGCATTTTACAGCTCCAGTAAAGACATCAGAGCCAAGTCGCTACAGAAAGGTCAACTTGACATATAAATTACTATCTGCCAGCACGACGCACAGCGGTGACCCGACATGGTCTCTGACAGACTCACTATCTTTCCTGTCATCTCCTTCTTTCGCTCTTTAGTCATTCGCTGACAATGCTCTGATGGCACCCTCAAACATTCTGTGCCAGTGTGGATGTCATTTTGCCACATTACGAGATTGAAATATTGTGCCAACCGTGGTTTGTGCTTACGATAACAAATGGCGACAGAAACTGGCTGCTCAAGAGCAAGATGAGGAAAGGTCATGGCCAGGTTAGCAAAAAAAAAAAAAAAAAAAGTCCATCCATGCTTGAATGCCCCCTCCGGCCATCCAGCACCGTTCGACCCCCACATTTGCACGTCACTGAAAGTCCGTTTGGTGAACGTCACACTATCAACAACTTATTGGCTATTGATTTGTGTCCAATTGAATCTGAGATACATAATATAGTACTATATTTGATTAGATATGGATTCAAAGTATCTTTCCACAGTCAGAAAAACATCAACAAGCATCGTCCAATACCTTGAAAAAAGTGAAGTACTAAACAATCAACAAATATTGAAAATCTTTTGAAAACCACTTTCGATATCAAAGGACTCGCAGAGAGAATTGGAAGGACAAATTTCAAGCAGCCTCTTGTGTTTATAGTGCGATCCTTGGCAGACAGTCTGTATATTTTGTTGTCTTCACTTTTTATTATTATTATTAGAATAACATTTTTTTTAGCAACATCATGGGCGGCAGGGTGGATCAGCGGGTAAAGTGTTCACCTCACAGTTCTGAAGTCCAGTGTTCAATCTCCCTGTGTGAAGTTTGCATGTTCTCCGCGTGCCTACGTGGGTTTCCTCCAGGCACTCCGGTTTCCTGCCCCGTCCCAAAAATATGCAACATTAATTGGACACTCTAAATTGCCCCGAGGTGTGAGAACGAGTGCGGCTGTCAGTCTCTATGTACCCTGCGATTGTCTGGCAACCAGTTCAGGGTGTACCCCACCTCCTGCCCCTTGACAGCTGGGATAGGCTCCAGCACTCCCCACGACCCGCGTGAGGATAAGCGGCGGTGTTTGTTTTGTTTTACCCAGACCTATGTCGTCTAGGTGCTTAAATACGATATACTGTACCACGGTAAATAACATTTTGAAAAAAAACCTTTTCAAGCGTTAGTTGGGCAGAATTGTCTTTATCCAGCAGGTGGCGCTTTATGATAAGAAGAGCAAACGAGCTCACGAGATAGCAAATTGAAATGACATCTCTATATTCAATCTCTGATGCTCAGTGGAAACGCTAACAGCATTGTAGTTAGATTGCATAATGACATATGCATCGGGAATGTGGAAGGAAAGCTGAGCTGGGATTTTGTTGATTATAATTTGCTGCTAGTTAGCTGGCACAAAAGAGATGAAGATTGAGGTGAATGAATGCCGTCAAAACTGGCAATGGTAAGACGTGCAATGGGAAATAAGACCCCCATGGCAATGTCCTTTGCTTGACCCCACTCTCCCACTTTTCTCTATGTATCATCCTCATCTTCTTCAGACTTTGGAGTCTTGTAAACTGTTTGTTTGTTTATTTTTTTGCCAGTCCAAAGGCATTCCTGCACAGTTCAGTTGGCCTCCTTTTCTCTTTCATCTCACTCGGCAGATTTTCCCAGAGAGAGCGAGAGAAACGTCCACATGATCAATGTTTGCAGGCTGGATTGATGTCCTTTTCCAGCATTTGTTATGGCGTGTCCTTTTCTCCTCACTATCCCATTACTGCTCAGATCTTGTTACTCTGAATGGGTACCTGTACCATTTAGCCTAAAGCTCTTCATGACCCGAAACATTTGCTTCACTGTCGCCCATGTCAAATCGAATTTAATATCCCGGGTATTGGCGTGCAATAGCGACCGAGGTTAGTGATTTCGAGCTCTTTCATGTTCCGTTCTCTGAAACTCTCCTCCCGCTAAATAAAACCGCCTGCTTGCTGGGAAAGCGGTGTTAACAAGGCCTCAGACGGAACTCTAACACAGGGAGACGATTTTCCTTTAAAGGGGAATCACGATGTTTTCTATTCGCGGCATGCTGCGTCTCAATGGAGCCGTTTGTGTCGCCTCCTCTGCTAGTCCAACGCCGCGAAGCCAGCGCTGCCAGGCCATTCCTAATAAATCCTGAGCGGAGGGTGGCAGCGACAGCAGCCGGCCTACATTCTTCAGGAGCCAGCGCTTCCACTAAATCTGCCCCCGAGATGGAGCAACAGTTGGCCTGGCTTGGGGGGTTGCGGTGGGAGAGAGCAAGTGAGGGCTCCCTGGTGACACGGAACATGATGTACTTGCAAAAACGCCAGGAATGCTGGAACTGGATCCACTAGAACCCTCAAAGACGTGGCTGTATGGATGCAGATTTGGTCAAAAACAGGTTACTTACCCCCAATTTTAAGGAATTTCCACCTAGTTTATGAGAAAGCACACGAAAAAAAAAAATGCCTTGCAGATGTGCACAGCAATATATTCATGTCAGCCAAGAGTCTTTTGTTGCTGCAGAGAAGCATGAAATAGCTGACATGTTTTTGTGTTTTTCTGTGCGCATGATTCTAGTTAACTGTCAAAGTGATTAAAAATGTGGTTGTGTCCTAAATAGGCAAGCTTTTCTGTGATTAAATGGCTGACACATGTCTGTGTGCGAGGCAGGGCAAACCTTGAATGGATTCCTTTCTGCTGGTCTCCCCTTTCAATTGATTGCTTTAATTTAGCCTATAATGATTTGAATGCCCCCCCCCCCCTATCTGCAATTACCACGCGTGTGTGTATGTGTGCATACTGGTGGTCCGTGTTTAATTACAGCAGTGCACGAATACTGTGTGGCCCAGCGGGGGTCTGCAGAAATGGGAGCATCCACAACTGTGCTTTGGCATCTGACACCACGCTCCTGAGTGGATCAGCGCCAGGATTTAACTTAGTGCCTTCCTGTCCAAGGTTGCTATGCAGTGTTTTCAACTCAACACTCGAGACTTTACCGTTTGACCTTGCAGTTGGTAAAGTAGAATCAGAAAACGATGCACAGTACATTTGATTTCAAATGTAAAAAGTATCCTGAAGCAGTCAGATCAGTCAAGGCAAAAACGGCCTTCACCAACAAAAAACAAACAAACAAAAAACAACAACAAAAACAACAACAAAAACAACAACAAAAACAACAACAAAAACAACAACAACAACAACAACATAAACCACAATCCTCTTAAACAAATAGCTAAAGCCTTTTTGAATGCAAACGTGCAATCATACTCGTTTTGTCTTCCTTGCAGTGTTGTTGTATTAAACATATGTGCTGGATACAAGAACATTTATGACACTGATATTAATAGATCCAGATGAGGGAGCCCCGTTGGTTTTCGTGTTTGCGCTCAGTCCTATCAGCACAGCAGCCTAGGCGTCTCCTCTTCAGGGCGAGAGTAGCAACAGCAGCAGCACTAGCAGCTCCCCCGGGGCACGGTGGCGGCGGCGTGCTGATGGTTGATGCTCCTGCTCTCAGTCTGTAGAGAATGCAAATTAGGCTGTTCTCTGTCTGATATACTGTACGCATTCTCCATATCAGTGTGTGTGTGTGTGTGTGTGTGTTTCTCTCCTTCACACTCAGTCCCTCACAGTCCCATCTATCCCAAGGTCCTGATGGGTGGCACCCTCCTCCACCGTTGCTTTAAATCACGATAACAAGGCGCATTTAACAGCCAGCTGTCACGCCAGTACGACAAGAAGGTGCCTTTATTGCACTACCGGCATGCAGATGACTTGGGGGTGGGTGGGACATACATGTTCCTAATATGAATGAAAATGAGAGCACATTTTGCCTCACATCACCCACCAATGTAATATATATTGTTATATATCATGTGTGACCCTTTCCACTCAGCAGACCCCAATTTCATCAAAACCAAGGTCCCAAACATCTATTTAAGTTAGTGAAGATGTGACCTCCATCACATACCTCTTTATACCCTTGATAGAATTTCTCTGGAAAAGCGCAAGCATATGTGGGAAGCTAAATAAACAAAACTTTGTCTGTACAGAATTAATAAGTGACTGAGTTTTTCAAACAGCTCCTGTCCCAGTAGGCCTAACCTCCACCTTAAGTTGATTATCTTCAGTGCTAATTTGCGAAGCAGGATTCTTAACGATGATGTGTGTTTGATCACTCTAAAGCTCCTCCACAAGGAGGATGGATACAATTTGTTTTCCCAGTCATTAAGCTGATAATCTTGTGTTGATTGCCAAAAGCTAATTACAATAACCGTGGCGGGAGTTCAACGTAGCATAGAATCAAACAGCTGAACAGGTAGCGGCGAGGACTTCGAGCACAGAGATCCCGCCGGTACGCGCTGATCCCAGCAGAAAATGAAGACAAGGAATACTTCATTTTCTGTAGCTCATCAGCTGGGTCAACATTTCTGTGCACGGTTGTTGTGCAAGGAAAATAGTGCACCATGGCAATATCAACGATGTATGACATTTCGTGTAAAACAACATTATTACAAGCATTTCCCATTTAGCATGCTTTCTATTTAAAGTAGGGAAGTTCAGGCTTAAAAAATATAGGAAGGCCTGACACCATTTTATTTTATGTCACTGTTAAATTCTTTCACTGAATTTCAATGGATAATAAAACCACCACTTGTAGCCCTGTTAGTGCGCCGCTATAGTTAACATAAAGGTTGAGGTCTACCAGTGATAACCTTGCAAAGCCTTACGTTTTTAGTCAAAACGCCCTTTACGCTTCATGTGAAGTCAAGACATAAAATATGTCTCTGCCCTTGCTCCTCCAGTCAGTTTTCACAGGATCACAAAAAATGTTAATATGATAAATGACCTCTAGTAACACCTGCAGCCGCACAAAGAGGCGTACGAGGCGGAAGATGGCGACTCTTCTGATAACATCACACGCAAGAAACTGCACGCATAAATAGAAATAAACAGTTAAGTTTCTTGTAAAGTGATAGAGAATGTGTCTTTTATACTCCTGCACATTACGTTGTAATTATTACTATTTAAATTTATGAGTAGTAGATGGGGTCAGTGATGAATGCTGGATAAAGAACAACAAATTAATAAAGTAAACTAAGACATACCCTCAGATAATTGTGATTTTTTTCGTGTAAGGTTTTTTTTTTTTTTTAAATCGGATTGTGAACATTCTGTCAGGATGCAGTTTCACAGTTTCTTCCCAAGTGAAACTATTTTTTTGGGGTACATCAAATCTGTATCCGCATCTGTTCCACCCCCTGAGTGTCTAAATATTGGACATCTGCTGACAGCCATTCATCTTCTCCCTCGAAATCCTTGTTAGCCAGCTGGATACATACAAAACATTACATAATGTCACATATGTGTCCTCTAATTTATATGAGTATGCTTGTGGTCCAACAGAAAGTGACTGGAAGTGCTTAGCAACTGCAGACTTGTTTAAAGCCGGTCCAGGGATTGGCATGGATATTGGCATAGTTTTACTACAACTGCACTGAATTAAAAACATTTGGTTTGTACTGTATTATGATTTAACCAGTATGCAAGTTATCTATTTACATCATTGCATCAAATACTTGAAATCTTAAGAGAGAAGCTTACAGTATTATGGAGGAAAAAAAGTAATGCCATTGTTCTTACATAGAATAGTGCGCCAGTGTGTGAATGTGTATGTGCCTAAGTGAGTCTGTGTGCGTGTGTGTGTGTGCATGGGTCCAATCACCTATGGTTGCCTTTTTGTGATGTTTCTTTCCCACTCAAACATCATTTGTTGATAATCATTTTGTTTCCCTTCTTTATTCATAATGTCTAATATTCATTGACATCCTTTAATACATAGTTCCTTCACTTTTACTGTGGATATCATCATAGGCCTCAGTTGTCTCAACCCAATGTCCTCGGGACCAGTCCCGTACGTATCCTCCTCTCCTAGATTAGCGTAACAGTACATTGTGTTTGAAAGGAAGAAAAATCTCACAAATGAAAATTTAATTTGAATTGTTGCAATGACATGTCTACCGTGCAATGAAGGCGACGCAACAAACTCACTTACCACATGCTGTATACCGCGAAACACACATTTTAAACCATCATTTATGCAATCAACGATCTTCATTTACATATATTACCATAGATTGTGGCACAAGGTCATTGCATGCAGATGCTCTTCTCCAGTATATTTACATTGAAGGATGATATTGCTGCTGTAAATTTATGAGCTCCTAGTATATCTGAATTTGCCCCCTACAATTGCTCTTTAAACACTGAATCAAATTCCACAATCGTTGCTAAAACCTGTACCAAAATTGGAAATTGTCGAATGTACTCACTCGCTCACTGCCATTCATTTGAAAGTCTCCGGCGCGTTCCGTCCTGCTCGGATACTTTTTGGCAACTAAGACTCCAGACTTAAACACGACATATGTATACTTTATATACTGTATTTGTATGGCGGAGCGGCAGGCCGGCAGGCCGGCTGGTTCTCACTTGCTTAAAACTAAGAAATGCATTTTGTAGTCTGTGTAAAAGCTTGTCTGCATTTTGATTGGCTGCAATCTGCTACGTTCCTACATCGCTAGAGCGATTCAAATTTTGAAGTGCCCCAAAACCAGTGTCCGAGTGATCAAGCCCTCATAAAAACAGCGTCTGAACTCCAGGTCTGGCTCGGTGACTGGCAGGCTTTAGGTTGATTGAAGGCTCTAAACCAGAGGTCTTAAATCGGTGGCCCACGGGCCATTTGCGTCCCGCAAGATGATACTTTGTGGCCCTCACCTTAATATGAAAGCTTAATGCTGGTGTGGCTCTCAGGTTTTATGTGAATAGCGCTTCAACAGTGTTGTGTGTGGAACTGATCAACCTACCAATCACGGTGGGGTATATGAGTCTCGGGGATGTGACATCAACCAAGCTTGATGCAGAGAAACATTTCTCAAAGAGTGAAAGTTACAGGACTGTTGCTATGGAGCGTTTTGCACACAACCACTTTGCACCAGCGTCCTGGTTTACCTTATTTATGTTAAAAAACAAAAAAAGACGTTTGTGAAAATTTGATTTTTTTTTTTCTTCCATATCTAATTAAATACCGTGCAAGTCCATATTCGGCGAGGCTGCGCCCCGGCCTCAGCCAGACTCTGCCTCCAGCGGCCCCAAAGTAAATTGAGTTGGAGACGCAAGCACTAAATTAAATTGCCGATGCATGTAAATGCGAGTGTGAATATTTCTGTTTCCAGTATGTGCCCTGTAATTGACAGTTGTCCAGTTTGGGGCGTGGCCAGCCGCTCGCCGAAAGTCATTCGGGTTGAACACCACAACGGATGGATAAAGATGTTGACGCTACACAATTTAGTAAAAGCCCCAAATTACTCATAAAATGAAATTCGTGCATGATGTGTGTTTGTAAATTTCGGAGTGCATCTGTAAATGCATTTTATTTGGCAGGCCAGCTGGCAATGAATCATGCTCTTCTGGCTCATCGCCTCCACTTGCACCTCCAGCATTGAATGTGATCTTTCTCCAAGATGGCAGCAGGTCTGTGCCCACTGTTTGCCTCTGCAGAGAAAGCAGCAGATAATTCATCTCTCCTTGCTCGCCTGTTTCTTACCGGAATGGATGGGGATGATCTTTTTTTTCTACTCATCACTGAAAGTGTTGTTTGGGTCTGTAAGCGTGTGAGTAGGAGGCACTGTGCCTGAAGCAAGGACCGGATCGTTCTATGTCTTTTGGGCCCAGTGAAGCAGGGGAGGAATACGTATAATCTGATTTAAAGCATGTCAAGGATTCTGAATAATTTCCTCATTACCCCCAGCCTCTTGTCATTTTCAGGGCATATTTAATTTAACAAGAAGAGAGAGCGGATGTGTGCGATTGGGTGTGTGTGTGTGTGTGTGTGTGTGTGTGTGTTTTTTTCTCCCTGCGTGTCACATCTGTGTTGAGGACTGTCTCCTGTCTTCCCGTGAAATAAGGAACCAACCACTCCCTTGCTTTTCCTCCTTTACTCTCTCCGACCCCTCGAGAGCTACAGCTGTCACAGTGTCACTTTTCCCATCCATAATTGAGGAGTGCACACTGCACACAGCACCATGAAACCATGTCAACCACTTCCAGTTGCTCCTGTTAAATAATCAGGCAGAACCAACAGTGCCAGGGGGGACATCTGCATGTGTTGTTTATATCGCTGGCTCGTGCAATCATTCAGCCCACTCGCTCTTCTGTCTTCCCCAGCGTGTCCCCTCAATCCATACACACGCCTAGTCTCTGCTCACTGATACACTCGGTTGGCCCAATTGAAATCGTTGTCTTCTGCAAAGTTTTTTGATTGCTGTGATTTCAAATTCGCTTAAGGGACGGTCACGGCGCCCTGCTGAGATTAACAGCAGCTCGGTTGTCGAGTCAGCGAAATGGAAACATTCGGGCATTAGAAAGCACTGTCTGCCATTGTTTATTTTTGTTTCAACGATCCCACATTAATTAGACCACCGTGAGCAACCAATTACCGAGCCGCAAGGTGGGGTCTCACTTCATTTCATCACGGCATGTCACCCTCCCTGGTGGCACCGCTCCTGCGTGTCTCCTCTCCTTTCCTCTTTGCCCCTCTCTTCCTTCCTCCACTCCTGTCCTCTCCTTTGCTTTCTACCCACTTCTTCTCTTCTCTCATCTTTTCTCCTCAAAGTCTCCTCTCCTCTCCTCTCCTCTCTTGCTTTCTTTTCTCTTGTGCTTGGCCCACCTCCCTCACACAACCTCCCTTGTCCTGTTCTCTCCTTTTCCTTTGCTCTCCTCCCCACTATCTCCTTTTCTCTCTCTCTCCTGTTCTCATATCTATTCTCCTCTTCTCTTACGTCCTCATCTCTCCTGTCCTATCTTTTCCTATTTTCTCCTTGTCTGTTTTAACCTTTCCTGACCTCCTCCTTTCCTTTCCTCTCCTCTCCTTGTTTTCTCCTTTTCTCTCTTCTTCTTTCCCCTCCTTCTCTCATCTTGCGTCTCCTATCCTCTTCTCTACATGTTTTTCCTGTCCCGGCTGCCGTTACTTTCTACCTTCCTCTTCTCTTTTCTCGTCCCTTCTCTTCTTTTCTCCTCTCCTTGCCTCTCCTGTCCTCACTTTGTCCATCCCGGTGACAGTTTCTGACGGCATTTTGCACTATCAAGAATCAAAGCTCGCAGGAAAGGCACATGGCCACACCTCTTCCCTCAGCGTGGATCACTATATAATCAAGCATCACCTCCTTCACAGTGGGAATGCGGTGACTCACACTGTTAGCGTGCAGAGCGTCTATTAGTATAATGCTACTACCCCGACGATTATGAGCCGCACTAACACACGTGCCTCTCTCTCACGGCGAGTTTGGTTACTGGAGAGTACGAGGACTATGAAGTGGGGGTCCTGGATAATATGCACTGCAACATACACACAAAAACAGCCACTCTTGAATACCAGAGAACACCTCCATTTGAGAAAATAATCATTGCTTCTAGAATTTGAATTGAAATTATAGTCGCATGCACAGTGAAATTGCCCGGTGAGATCAAAAGAGACGTCAGGACATGCACACTCGCTACAGAAAGGTAGATTATTGAGACACTTAGTAGTGAAAGATCTGTAATTACTATGTAGTGAGCAATAATGGTGTCCTCCCACACTGCATGCTTTTGACAACCACACAGCGCTCTCCAGAGTGCAAGGATTTCTTTGTGTTATCCAAGGAGGTGGTAGCAAAGATACGTACGTTTAAATGATCACAGAGCAGAAACGTTTTTTTAATTCAGTGACTTGAATTTGGCATTATACTTTCTTGTCATTCATTCTTCACAATCTATTGTAGATCATAGATGTAGATAAATATCGTGAAAAATTCACAACTTATCTTAGGTACATCTTAAATGTCATCTATTTGGATCAACAGGACTTGCCAGTTTTTAAAATAAGCCACACAGCTGACAATTTTCCTGTAGCACTGTTCCAATTTTTACACACCTATTTTGATTTGATTGACATAAAGGGGCTGTTGTTGCTGTTAAACAGTCACTTATTTCAGCTTCAGTACAGGTGGGCCACCTCCTGCTCTTTAACAATCAATATATTTTGCACTGAGTGTTTTACAAGAGAGGTCAAATGTGGAAGTGCACCACCAGTACTTTTCCTTTTGTTTTAATATTGCTTTTCTACCTGTAATAATAGTAGCACTTCCATTTCAAAGTGGATGAAAAGGAACCTGATTCCTCCTAAGCTTTATAGGGCTGTTCTCAGAAGAGCATGTGTTGTGATGTGTTCCTTTTTTGTCTTTATTTACAACTCATCAGATGTGAAACAACTTGTGTAGAACCCGTTTGAAAAACACGAAAGAACACAAATCAAGGGGCAATAAGTGTACACACACCTGCTCGCCGCCTCTCACCGTGGGCAACTTCAGTGTAGAAGAGGGTCCAATCCCTCTCATGAGCACTGGTATCAGAGCCCAAGCTGGCTGTAGAGGCGGGTCCGACTATATCTTGTCAGTACTTGACGACCTCACACATCAGCTCGGGCTCCTTCCCTGCCAGAGAGGTGATGTTCCACATCCCTAGAGCCAGCTTCTGTAGTCGGCGATCCTATCGCCAAGGTCCCTGTATTTGGCTCCAGCCCAGCTTGCACTACACCCAACCACAATGGCTCCTCCCACATTACCCTTTTGGTGCTCAGGGGTCCAGGCCCAGCCACCAGGCGCTCTCCTTTGAGCCCCACTTCCTGTCGTGCTCAGTTATCGAACAGCGGTTCTGGTGCCCCAACCTGGGTAGGGACGTAAGAGTTTGTCAACGCCTGTCCGGTGTTTGCGGCCAACAAAACATCCTGCCCGCGCCCTTTTGGAGAGCTGTGTCCTCTGCCCGTTCCTTCTCGCCCGTGGTCGCATATTGCGGTGGATTTTGTCACTGGCTTGCCTCCCTCCCAGGGGAACACTCTATTAGTGACAGATTCTCCAAGATGGTCCACTTCGTGCCGGCCCCGAAGATCCCATCTGCCAAGCAGACGGCCCAGTTGCTGCTGGACGAGGTGTTCGATACTACGGGCTTCCGGTGGACATCGTGTCGGTCAGAGGACCAATGTTCATCTCGCGTTTCTGGAAGGAGTTCTGCACCCTCATCGGCGCTTCGGCAAGTCTGACATCAGGCCCTCACCCGGAGTCCAATGGCCAGACAGAGAGGGTCAACCAAGATCTGGAGACCGGTCTTCACTGTTTAGCATCCCGGGACCATAGCACGTGGAGCCAGCACCTTATTACCTAGGTGGGTAGAATATGCACACAACTCACTACCCTCCTCCTCCACAGGTATGGCTCCGTTCCACGTTGTGCATGGCTACCGCCCCTCTCTGTTCCCTTCGGTGCCCATGGACTCCGCGGTGCCGTCGGCCCTGGCGGTGGGTACGTCGTTGTAAGCGGACCTGGGAGGCAGCACGCAGGACGCTGCTGCGCATGGGCAGCGCCTATAAGTCTGCAGCGGACCGCAAGAGGAGAGGCGCGCCGAAGGTCAAGGTGGGAGAGCGAGTGTGGCTGTCCACCAGGGACCTTCTGCTGCGGACTGAGTCCCGCAAGCTGGCCCCCAGGTTTGTGGGTCCGTTCCCTGTCAATAAAATCATCAACCCCGTCGCCGTATCCCTGAAGCTCCCCAGGTCGATGAAGGTCCACCTGACGATCCACGTGAGCAGGCTTCACCCGACCCGTCCGTCGCCGCTGGTTCCTCCGGTCAAGGAGGCCCCAAGTGACCCATGTCCGGGCAAGGAAACCTCGATCCAACCTCGATCCATTTATGTCATTCGGTATTATGTATTTTACTGCCAAATTGTATATGTACAGCAATCTCATGTTGTGAATAACTGGAGTAATACACCATGTACAGAAGGAAAGAACTGAAAAGAAAAGCCATCGTAGAGAATCACGGAGGATTTTAAGGTTACACTGCATTACCCTTGCCCAGTTGAAGTTCCTTCACATGCCACACTCTGCCAACCCCTGTGCAATGCCTGCAGAGGACTGTCTCATTGCCAAGTCGCCGCTTTGTTGTTATTTGCAATGACACGTGCAGGGAGTGGAAAAGGTCAATGGCGGGAGAACTTCTACATCATTAACTCTGTATATCTGCGAGAGAGCCCCAGAACGAAGAGCTATCTCGCTTAAGTGGATTTATTGATTAGCGCTGAATTTGAGTTGCCCAAATGGGGATTTAAAATTGCATGGATACCGGCTGTATTATGTGTTAATGTAGTATCTCCAGTATGAGAGAGGAGTGTGGACGAATATTATTGTTTTTCTGACAGTCTGTTTCTGGGGTGGTGGAAATGGGAGGAAAATAAGGATGGAACTGGTATCGATATTGATATTATACACACAGCATTTATACAGTTTTCATTTACCACTATCAGGGACCTCGGTCACGTGTGGAAGATTTATCCACAGCCACAAGAGCTTGGCACATCCTCCTCATGCTGCTCGCCAGCCGGCTCACGTTGTCGGGGGAAGCCAGCCCATTCGTCAACAAGGAGTTGTTGAAGGTCAACCGCCGTGGCTCGTGTTGGTCACTCCAGCAGGTACGCCACATCCAAGATGATCAATCCAGCGCCACTCATACGTCTCCGCCTGACCCATGCAGTATCCCGCTGTGCTTGGAGCTCAAAACAAGAGTTAATACTGAAAAGCAGAATTGAACGCTGCACATTGTTGAGGCAGTAGCCACACTTGCTTTTAGCTCTCAAGCTCATCCCCAAGTGCGTGATAATTATAAACTCTATCTGGTTTAAAAAAAGAAAGGGGTGGGGGTGGAGGGGGAATAATTCTCCAGGTTTAGCAATGGTTCAGGACTCAGAATAGTTTTAGTCTTATTATTCTGGATTGAGATGTGTGCGCTGATTCTTGTCTGAATTCTAATGAACTCCCTTAAAACTTGGGAGAGCTGGAGCTGTTTTCTCACAAGAAGACGGAATGGATCAAAATACTGAGAGCCACAGAACTGGAAGACAGGAATTGTCTGTTTAAATTGAGGGTACATTCAGGGTCATTTTTGTTCAGTCCCGTTTTATTATTTAGATTTTTTTTTTAAGAAGAATTCAGTTGGACCACAACTAATAAGCAATGGGAGATTTTCATTAATTCACTTTCAGTACATTTTGAGAGATGGATTGTAGTGGAAGGGGCAAAAATTTCCATGCCACAAAAAAATAAAAAATTGCAAAAGTAATAATTGTTGCAGCCATGCTTTAAATGATTATTAAAATAATTTCAAGTTGTTAAGTTTGCCCTGACATCGGCTAAGCATTATGCAAACAGAAAAAGGTCATTAAAAATGTAAAACAATGCAGCAGGAATACAGTACTGAACAGAGGAGTGCAAAATTGTTAAACAAGTTTTAATGATAATGGTTAGATCATGACATTGTAATTGTTTATTAGTTAACTTTAGAGGGGGTGTCAAGACATGGGAGTGACCCACCCCCCCCCCCCAAAAAAAAAAAAGACTATTGTTTTCAAAATACGCCGACCTCAATTGAGACCATGTGAAAGAACTAGTTTTTATTCTATTTCCTGTGGTTTGGTCTGCCACATTAAATGGATATGTGCTTCATGCATTTATTTTCTTTCAATGTACACTTATGTATGTAGAATGCTGCATTTGTTTTACAATGAGAAAAAGTTTGGCTTCCCAGTGAAGCATTAGGAATGCCATTCTGGAATGATTGGTGTTAAATCTGTGTAGATATCAAAGTGATTGCTCCTGCCGCTGTATGTTTTAGAATTCCTCTAATGTGTGTGGACAAACATTAACATGCACTGCACTATGATGTCATCTGTTCATTCAGGGACAATCTGTGGATATCATAGAATGATGTCCTGTACTTCTTGTTCAAAGCTTATTTTCTCCTCATGCATTCTCATCAGGATGACATTTATCATCTTAGCAGGACAATTTAAATGATTTCACCCTGCACAGGGAGACTTTCTTGCCGTGATGTAGGTCAGGGATTGTTGTTAATGATCTTTCTGTTTTTCAGCGGCCCACCAGTCAGTGTGCCCTTGACTGCTGTAGCGTGTATTTATTTGCATTGACTTGCAAGAGACAGAGTGCTTCCGCAGTATATTTATGTATGAACACACTTTTGTCTTCTTATGGCCTGATGTTGTGCATCTCGTACAGTGTATGGAGTGCACGTGTGTGCGCACGCTCCACAGCACAAGCGGCGCCCGCACTCTTCAGACGTCATGTGTGTCTCTGGTGAGTAATCAGGTAATTGATCATGGAGACAGGTAATTATTCCTGTGCCAAGCTCCTTGGCAAATGAAAAGTGCAGGAAAAAGCATCAGTCTCATCTAATGCAGCGGGGGTATAAGGGCAAGAGAACAGTAAAAACTGTGCTCTTAGAGAATAAAAGAACAAAAAATAAGTATAGTAGCCCAAAAGCATCAAAGTAGCATAAGGATATTCAATCCATCCATCCATTTCCTTCCTTCCTCCATCCTCACAAGGGTCGTGGACGTGCCAGAGCCTATCCCAGCTATCATCGGGCAGGAGGCAGGGTACACCCTGAACTGTTTGCCAGCCAATCGCAGGGCACATAGAGACGGAAAACAGTCCTGTCCAATTAATGCATGATTTTTGGATGTGGGATGAAACCGGAGTGCCCGGAGAAAACCCACGCAGGCACGGGGAGAACATGCAAACTCCACACAAGTGGGGCCGGGAATTGAACCCCGGTCCTCAGAACTGTGAGGCCAACACCCTACAGCTGCTCCACCATGCCGACAAAAACTTTCAAATATGTCAAATAAATTCAGATTTTTGAGCCAGTTTCACAGGCCATTTACATACAGCAGCACAACAGAGACAGACACTTTATTTAATTTAATATTGATTGGACTTAAAACCCCAAACGTTATACATACTGTAGGCGCTAATTCAAGTGTTTTCGTCTTCTAAAAGTTTCATCATTTAATGTTTTGAACTGTTTTTACTGTCAAACGATTTAAAGCAACATACAGCTTCCAGACAATTACGAAATACTGTACTTCCAAGTGTATTCAACAATTCTCCATAATACTTACACAATAAGTTCAATGAATCAAACTGGCATGTGCAGTTGA
Source organism: Syngnathoides biaculeatus (assembly GCF_019802595.1). Lineage (NCBI taxonomy): Eukaryota > Metazoa > Chordata > Actinopteri > Syngnathiformes > Syngnathidae > Syngnathoides > Syngnathoides biaculeatus. Next base: position 3,681,070 of record NC_084657.1, on the reverse strand, counting down.
GAGATGTTTCGGAACATTCGAGGGACTCGGAACGTGTGGGCCACCTGACGCTCACGGGCACCATATTTGTTACCCATGTCCTAATGAAACAGACATTTACTGTATTATGATACATCACTAACAGAAAAAAATTGGCACCGATGCAAGTTATTGTAATGTTGCTTTCGAATGAAATAAGTGTAACGAGCAATCAAATGCTACGTCTTATTGTATTATGTAGATATAATGTAGATATAATGACTATGGTCTCAAAGTAGATGAATAAATAGAACTACTGACATTAATTCCACCTCAACGAGCATCTTTGTATTTCGAGACCATCTGTTTTCATGGCATGTGTAGCCCTCCACCCTACTAATATTTTGGCAACTATTGACCGCCACATCATACGTGGGAGCCAGTGGGTCGAGCTCCATTTAAGAAAGAAGCATGGGTAGCAAACAAAAAACAAAAAACAAAAAAAACATTTGTTTTGGTTGCTTGGCACCTTCGTTGTCTCCTTCGGTGTTAATGGCCACACATCTGGAAGTCCAAGCATGTGCCAGGCAATAATGTTACATCAGAGTAGCTTCACAAGTCCATAGCATAATGTGCATTTGTCATATACATTGATTTATCTGACCGGCTGCCTGACTACGACTTGGATTATTTCGACTATGAATGTCTTCGCCCAATCTTTAATCCCAGTCAGTTTGTTTCACCTCCCTGCGTTTCCAGCTCCCGCGCGGTAGGTCCGAGTCCTCCAACCCGTTTGAGGGAACTCGCTTGGCCTTACCCGGGTCCTCCGTGTGGTGGCCAGAGGAGACGTCCAGGCCGGGCACCCCCGTGTGCCTACCGCTGCGTGGCAACAAAGACGCTGTCCTCGTCCACCCACTCCTCACCGGCAACGGTTAAACCGGCAGATGCGCAGCTGGTGGCGAAGCTTCCAGCCCAGAGGGAGGAGGGGCCGCCAAATCACGAGGCATTCTGCGGCGAAATGGGGGCGGAGTTAGTCACGGCCCAGGTCCGGCAAGGATTAGAGAACCAGCCGAGCTACGCTGACGTCGCGACTGCGACGGACTCGTTACTGACTTTTGCTCACGCGGCAGCGGCAACTGATCCACTACGAAGCCAATCGCACGTTGCAGTGGGAACGGATCCGCCACCTCGCCATTCCCACGTCGCTGTGGGAACAGATCCGCCACCTTTTCATGCCCACGTCGCAGTTTCGGCTGTTTCACTACAAGCTCACGCGGCGGCGGCCAATGATCCGCTGCTGAGCAGAGCTCTTGTGGCAGTGGAGACTGATCCGCCGCAGCCTCACGTTGCTGTCCAGGAGGTGACGACATCTCCGCAGCCGCTTCTTGTCCGTGTCCATGAGTACCCGTGGCGACCTGTCCGCGGCCGCTCCACGCTCCTGCTTCGTCGGCGACCGGTTGGCGGTTGCCCCCCATTCCTGCTCTGATGGCGACTGGCATGCCCATACCTTCCCGTCCAGGAGGAGGTGGAGATGGTTGCGCTGCTGCCTTCTCACGTTCTCGTCCAGGAGGAGGTGGCGATGGTTGCCCCGCCGCCTTCTCACGTTCCCATCCAGGAGGAGGTGGTGATGCCGCCGCCGCCTCATGTTGCTGTCCAGGAGGAGGTGGTGATGCCGCCTCACGTTGTTGGTCAGGAGGTGGCAACGGTTCCCCAGCTGCCTCACGTTGCCGTCCAGGAGGAGGGGGTGATGCCGCCTCACCTTGCTGTCCAGGAGTATCGGCGGCGACCGGTCCGCGGCCGTCCCACGTCCCTATCTCGACAGCGACAGGAGCTGGGGAGTTCTGATGAGCCACCCCGGAGATGGAGGGTCCTCGGGATGGCTGTGACGGTGATTGTGGGGGTCATGGCTTTGGTTCTTCTCTTCGCCGTCCTCCTCGCTCCGGATGATTCCCGACCGCTTCGTGACCGGACTTCGGCGGCGACTGATCTCTGGCGGCCTCGTGACCGAGCCTCGGCGGTGACTGATCCACGGCTGCCTCCTGACCAAGCCTCAGTGGCGACCAATCCCTGGTCATCTCGCAACCACGGCGTGGGAGGTCCTCGTCCGGAGCAGTGGCATGCCTTGGTCTGGTTCCTGCTTCGCCGTTTGGTTCCACACCGAGGTCGTCCACCCGAATCGCCCCGTGGGGATCCTGGTGCTTGGCATCCGGGTCGTCCTCCTCACCTGTCCACCAGGACGCCTTGCGTTTGGTGGCCTGGATGGCCACCAGACCGGGGTTGGCCAAAGCCGTGATCGGCGGGCCGCGGTGCCTCATCTTCGCCGCAGAGGTGGATCTGAAGGGGAGGTGGTTTGGCCATGGTGTCGTCATTGCTCGTGGGCGGCGTTGTTTATAACTGCCTCAGAGGTGGATCGGACAGGGAGGCCATTTGGCTGCGCCGTAGTCGTCGCTTGCAGGCGCTGTCGTCATTGCTTGTGGCCACGGGTGCCATTGTTCATCGCCACCGCACAGGTGGATCGAGCAGGGAGGTGGTTTGGCCGTGATTGGCATATCATCTAAATATGGCTAAAAACGATAGGCTAATATTGCCCCGGTCACTTCACTCGGTTGTGAGATGTTCTCCTCTTCGAAAAGAGCTTCCATGTCAGAAGGGGCGTCGGAAAAATCCCAGACAGAAGATGCAGCCAATATGGCTCCCACTTGAATGTCGAATGTGACTTCCGCAACTTTGCGCATGGATGATGCGCTCTCTGCTCATATTTATTTTTTTGTATAGACATTGAAGTGAATAATGTTATGTGTATTTTTCATTACAATGTCTATTTTAGAATGTTTTTAGGGATGACACTTGATCTTTAAAATAATATGTGATTCGAACTCTAAGAGGTTCTGGGTTTGAATCTTGGCTCAGATCTTCTTGTGTGGAGTTAGCATGCTCTCCTAGTGTTAACATTTTTTTTTTTTTTTGGTCAAAGTACTGTACTTCCACATTGATAAAACATGCATTTTAGAATAACTGAAAATTGTAAATTGTCCATAACCTTGACTCGTGAGTTTAAGTATATTTGCCATAGATCAAACTACTACATTTTAACCCTGATATTGGGGCATTTAGCCATCGCGGGTGATTTCCAAGATTGAGCGTGACATATTTTGTGGGAATGACAAAACCTCTTGTAGTGTGACTAGCAAGTCTGGCATGCTTGAGTTCTTTGATACCATCCCTGTCGTGCACCTACGTCATAAAATCACGTGATTTTTGTCTATGCCGCCATATTGCCAGTCAAACAAAGCACTGTTGAAAGTTAATTCCGGGACGAAATGAAATACATGATGTTTTATAGCACAATACCGTTACACATTTAGAGGGTGATAATAAACGAAGGTACGTGGAAAAATTAGAGACACTTGGCATAGATTGACCGGTCGATCTCGACGCGAAAAAAAAAAAAACCAGCCGTGTTTTTCTGACCTTTAGCTCACCGCGCATGTGCAAACAACGACACCTTGTACAGGACAACATGCTAGTCAGCGAGTCAACCCCCTATTTTAAGCCCTCGTTAAGAAATCTCATCAAACATGAGTATGGATGCTGGAGAGAAGAAAAAGACAAAAACATATCGCTTTCATACAGAATGGGAGGCGGACTTATTTTTCACAATGTCATTTTCGAAGTGAGTTTGCCTCATTTGCCGGTGTACTATTGCAATACCAAAGAAGGGAAATGTGGAGCGGCTTTTCCGAACTGTTTATGGAAAATATGACGCGGACGTTCCACTGAAAAGCAAGCTAATAATGAGAAAAGTGAACGAGCTAAAATCCCAACTGGTCACTTTTCATCGTTCCGGGTTTGTCACATTATCGTTAATATGAAGTCCTTCCAAGACGGAGTGATGGAAAAAGAGGCATAGCTGACTCTTTGTTGCGATCTTTTAAAAATAAGGCGAAATATTATCTTCAATAAAATCTCTGCACTTGTAAAGGCGCTGTGACCCCATGGCTGATGTGTGGAAGGGCATTGGAGATTGTGAGTGTTTCTCACTGCAGTTGGAATCCACTGATGTGAGTGAGAAAGCCCAGGTGTGCATTTTCATTCGTATAGTGTTTAGTGATCATCAACGTGAACTCAGATAGTTACAACAAAGGTTTATAGTTAATTATGTTGTGTTGTGCAATATTGACTCATCCAGTTGTGCAAGGCATACAAACATACATTTACACATAAAGAATCCCCAATATACTGATAAATATGTTTTGCATTTTTGTAGTGGGTAGTTCTTTGTGACTTGGTCATTCTATTTCATCATTGGTCAATCTAAAAAAAAATAAAATAAAATAAAAGACACCCAACTGTGACGTCACGTCCACGATCTCTATAGCATGATGTACTAACAACTCTCTAACAACGCATTTTGTCATCGACCAATAGGATTGCGTATTGTTACCGTTGCTTGCCGTTGTCAAAATATTTAGTCACGATTGTCAACATTTATTCAAACACGTGAAACAAAGTTCACCAAAGCTTTTTTTCACCGTCGCATGATTAGATGATTTTTTACATTCATATGTTAATGTGAGCACTGGCTTCCTAGACTCATTTACATTTGGTTGCCTGCTGTTTTATATCAAAAGTACATGGACATAATTCATAGTCTTCTTGAATGGACAGCCTACAACCGAACACTGGTTAGGACACCACGCTTGTTTGTCCTCATTGTTGTTGTCGTCGCCATAGTCGTGGGTGTATCCAGTTCCATTGACTAGTTAAATATATTCTGGTTCTCCAGCTCTGACCATGTTTGATGTGACAAGCTAAAGCCCAGAGATCATATCAATGTAATACGGAGTCCTGGGAATACATTTCGTGAAATCTTGCCACCATCTGACCGAGTTGTGGCAAAATTCTACGGGAGTGGTCTGACAGTGCAATTGTAAAAGAAAATACATTTGTCTTCTAGTCTGATCCAGACATAAGCCAACAGGCATCTGGTCCAGCTCACCAACAACCCTAGGATAGGACAAACCTTATACAAAATGGATGAATGATGGCGAGATGTCATTTCAATCTTTTATCTCGTCTTAACCCAACAACCGTCAGAATCCTCTCTGTTTGCTTAAATGTCCAATCTAGATTGCTTGCTCACTCGGTACTATTTAGGTCAGTTCTGGAGCAGTGACCAAACCAATTTTCTTTACATACACCCCTGTTTGCACTTTGCCTTGACTTATGAACAGCGGACAACGCATTCCAATTTGTCAGCTGTCATTAAGATGTATTTCTCTTTTACAAATAGCCCCTTCCAGCCTCTTTAGTTCAGTTCAGAAGTGCTGCACTTGCTGCTTGTATTGTTGAGCAGAGTGGAAAATGAAGAAAGGAAACCAAGTCTTCTGCCCTGACCAGTTTGTCTGCTTTAATTTCACTGCCGTCAAAACCAGAAGACCTTTTCCCCCCGAGGCGATGCCTCATTGTCATTCTTCATAGTTCTTCATCATCATCAGTGAGCATGCGATGGATTTTTCCCCCCTTTTCTCTTCCTTTCCCCAGGCACCTTCTCATCAGTACCCCTCTGCCGTGCACAGAAGTGCTTACGCGCTTGTGGGCGAAAACTTCATCTGGAAGCACACACACTTACTTGGCTCCAGGATAAAGCTAGATGTGTTCTGAATTGAAATGCTATGAGCCTGGAATGAAACCCGCTGGCCATGAGAGACTAATCAGCTGATGAAGGGCAAATGAGCAAATAAAGGCACTTTGTAAATCTAATTTGGCCTTGACATTTTGAGGGTCTGACACAAAAGCTTTATGAGTACAAACAAGCAAATGTTTGTCCCTGTTTTGTTTTTTTTCCAGCGCACAGTGATGCGACACATGAAGAGCTGTTGACCCAGGAGCGGTGAAAAGAGGGGAGAGTTAAGCATCATTCAATGGCTAAAACTACTGCATTCCAAATATACTCATCATCATATCTAACACCGTTAATTGAGAAATACTGAGAAAGTAAGTAATGAGAAAAAATTGTAACAGTCGCTGTCCCCAGCTGTCTCTCCAGGATTCAGGCCCAAAATGTGACTCCACCTGCTCCTTGTTGGGACATGATGGCCATCCACCAACCAGCTACTGGCTCATCCATCTGGAGCATTACAGTTTCCATGGCATTCATCAATATGCAGCAAGAAATCCCTCTGCATCATTGGCTGCTATGAACATAAATTCATGGTGTGCTCCCCATCCTCACCTGACCTCAACCCTATTGAGACCCTTTGGAGCATCCTCAAGCAAAGATGTACTATATATACAAAGCGCAGAATGGGAGTAATCCTTGTCCTTGGAAAGCGTTGGCCTTACAGTTCTGAGGTCCCGGGTTCAATCCCAGGCCTTCCTGTTTGGAGATTGGATGTTCTCCCTGTGCCTGCATGGGTTTTCTCCCGTGCCCCTTGTGAGGTTATGTGCAACAGAAGATGAATGGATGAATATTATTTGTAATCATTTGGAACACTCCATTTCAATTATTTCCTTTCACAAAAAAAAACATTCCTGTCTGCTCAAAAACACTCAGTTTAATCATGTACTGTAAATGATGAATAAAAACTATGCCTCTCATTTTCATGGACTCATTTTGAAAATCAAAGAAAAAAAATAATTTCATGAAAGTTTGAAATGCAGTGTATATGATGAACCTCAAACATTTGATCACAGATTTTCAAGTGCAACCAGTTGGTAGAGGTATGTGTACAAAAGTTTCTCTGGAGCACATTTGTGTCATTGCCACCTCGTTTTGCAACATCAAAAACAACATGTCAATCACGAGGTGTAAGTGTGTAAGCCATCACATTTGGCTGCATCGCTCGTTTGCGGCAGGTCTTACACTCCGGTTCAGATTACATCAGTTGCTGTTTTGTCTCATGCAAAGGCAAATTACAGCTTTTGTCACCATGACAACCAGGGCGGTGCTAGGGCTCTTTCAATGAGGATGAGGTCTGTGGAAGTAAATATGTGCCACCAGGATTTGAATTAGAAATGCCACAAAAAAATTTTAGGTTGTGAAATTCACATTGTTATTTCAAAGTGATCACATTTTCAATTGCTCCATTTCAATCTAACTTTTCAATGTTTATAAAGTCGCCATATAGAAAGACGTTTTGAGATTCAACTGGCTACGATTCGCTGTCTGAAATTCACCGTCAAAAGTGACGCTTTCTTAGCATGTGACGTCACGTGACTAGGAAAGCGTAACTTGATTGGCTGGGTGTTGGTTCTGACCTGGAGTAACTTTGCCTTCTTAACACTGAATCTAGACTGTGAATTTCAGACAGCGAATGTAGCCAGTTGAATCTCAGGAGACAGAAAATATTGCGTTTGAATTTTAAAGGTTGAATTTTTTTACATTGCAAATTTGTTAATATTGAAAATTAAACTGAAACACAGCAATTGAAAATGCGATCACTTTGAAATAACTATGTTATATAATTTTACAACATGAAATTTTCAGTGGCATTTTTAATTCAAATCCTGATGGCACATATTTACTTCCATAGAGGTCGATTCAGTGTTGCCAATGTTGCATTTAAGATGACATTATTAGACGGATTTATGACTTTTTTTTAGTGGGGGCGGGGGGTTGTGATTGGAGACTCCTCTCTTAAGCAAAGGATATATTCACCACTCCACTCCAGACTGGAAATATACAGCTCTTCTGGCTAATTTAACAGCTCACACTCAGCAACCTGAGTTTGGCAAACTCTCCGCTCCCCAAGCCAATTTCACCCAGACTAATCTATATCATTTTCAGCTGTATGAAGTTGAAGTTCACCATTGACCTGAACTTGAACCTTCAAAGTGCATAAGCTAGGATGGAAACTATGCCAGCGTGGAACATCAAGGTCAATCTGTAAATTAATGATAGGGCATTTCCATCAAGACAACATGTATAGTGGACTTGGATATACAGTACATTTTGAAAGTCTATGATGTTTACGATGTGGCTCAACTGGAAAGTGTTGGCCTCACAGTTGTGAGGTCCCGGGTTCAATCCACCTATGTGCCTGCGTCGGTTTTCTCCGAGCACTCCGGTTTCCTCCTACATCCCAAAAACATGCAACATTAATTCGACACTCTAAATTGCCCCTAGGTGTCATTGTGAGTGCAGCTGTTTGTCTCGATGTGTGATTGGCTGGCAACTAATTCAGGGTGCCTCCTGCCCGTTGACAGCTGGGATTGTTTCCAGCACTCCTGCAACCCTCTTGAGGATAAGCGGCTAAGAAAATGGATGGATGGATGGATAAACATCCATCCATCCATCCTGGAGCCTATCCCCAGCTGACTCTGGGCGGGAGGCACGGTACACCTTTAACTGGTCGCTGACTAATCCCAGGGCACATATAAACAAACAACTGTCACATTCACGACTAGAGACAATTAAGAAATTTTACTTTCAATTTCAACCTTCCATACACTTTTTTGAGGATGCGGAAGGAAACCGGGGAACCCGGAGAAAAACCCACACAGGCAAGAACAGATTTTAAACCCAGTCCTCAGAACTTTGAGACAGAAGTGCTAACCATTTATTAATGTGAACAATGATCAAATGTAATGAACTTGTTGTTTCACTTGTCACTATCAGGTAGGCGTGATTAATAATAAGTAAGAAGTCACCTGAACATGTCAGTACAAGCCAAGTCTATATATTGGAAGCATCGTTATCGTAATTATATCTCTGATCATTACATACAGTCAAACGTCAATTTTAAGCTTATTGTAGAACTGCAAACTTGAATAAGCATACTGTATTTCTGTAAAGATGTATGACTATGAGCCACAATACACAGAGAAATTCTTGATAGCGGAGGCACAGACATTAATTCCCCCACCAGCAGTGGCACACAACAGAGATAAAATGCAAGTTGACTTGCATGAAATGCCCAATTCTCCTGTTTAGTTTTTTTTTTCATGCCCTTGAAGACAAAAGTCCATTCTGTGTAAGATGACATAATCGAGGCAAAGAAAACTAATATTTTAACAAAAAAAATAATGTGATATGCTTTGAGGCCGCAAGGCTGTGTTACGGACAATATTTTAATGCTGTTTTCTTTTTGTTAACAAACAGAAATTATGATCCATGGCCTTATACCACTACAAGTGCCAATGTGAGAGTTATTGCCGTAGCATATATTAATGACATTGTCAAATTCTGTCCTGTACATATAGTTTTTTGAAGAGCTTCAGGCAGGAAGCATAATTGCTAATTGCACCACATTAATGGCCAAATGCATAATATTATCAACACAACTGTGGCGAAGGCAGTTGCAGCTTTCTGTTGCAAACTAAATCAGGCCAGCATGCAAGATCAGAACTTGTGATCATTGGTGGGATTGTAACTATCTGTTTAATTTAACAAATATGTTGTTTTTGATGTTGCAAAACGAGGTGGCAATAACACAAATGTGCTCCAGAGAAACTTCCTTCCAGAATTTCTGTCTTTGGTTTTTATTCATTGAAATGTTTGCACTCCAATTAACCAACATATTCTTGGATTACGCAAAAAATCTCATTAGTGCTCATCACTAAACCTGGTTTTGATTTTTTTCCATGTAAATAAAGTCAGACCAAACAAATTTTAAGGAGGATACTTTGGATTATCATTACAACAATTTGATCTATTTCACCAGCTCTTGCTTTGAAAACACAAGCATACTGTGTTGGTCATGGAAAGTACTGTATGCATTTACCGCATGGATAGAGAGAAATGAATATGCAAACCATTTTCCAGGGCAGTCACCCCCCCCCCCCCCATGAATCAGAGAGAAAGGGCCTCAGGGAGAAGTATGTGCATGCTGCATGTGTGACGTGTGTTTGCTCGTGTGGGTGGGCAGCATGTTGAGGTGCAGGAATACAATAAAAGGGCATGATGACTACAGTACTGTATATCAACACTGATATTATATCGTCGATGCGAATCTTCACTAAGTGTGAACACAATGAGGCTGTACCAACGTCATATAATCTTTCTTCTATTATAATATTATAATTATTGAATTATTGCCAAATCTACAGTTGTGAACCACTGCGGAGATACAGTGATGATGGAGACAAGATCGATGTTTATTAATCCTCTGCTGGGACTGAGGAAGGGAGAAGAGAGACAAGCTCTGGTTAATAGCTGGGTAACTTTGAGTATTTTGTCATGTCATTCCAATTTACAAATACAGTAGCTGTTTTTTTTTTTTTTTTTTGTTAAATCTTATAATATCCCAGTTTTGTTTTGTGGATCTTGATGATATTTTGATCTTTTCCCATAGAGCTTCATGAACCCCAGCAACATGCTCGTGTCATCTTGCAGTGCCTTCAGATGTAGGCAGTAATGGTTTACATTTACTCTGGTATATTAATTTAAGTGAAATGTACTTGCCAGGGTAGTTTATTTCTCCCTTTGCCAAAGACCATTGTTCCTGTTGTTGAGGAGGTGGGAGATGGATAAAGGCAAGACCAACACTACCAGAAATGTTCAGGTGTCTGTGGATTGTGCTAAAGAAAAACTATTTGTTTCTGTGGATTAAGGTCCAAAAGTGGTAAAAGTGGTAAAAGTGGACAAGTATCAAAGGTGGCATCATTGGCATGTCTGCATTGACTCGAGCCATCCTAATGTTGAGCCCGAAGTAGCAGCCACAGGTAGGAGGGATTCATGTCGCGCATCTGCGGTAAAGAAAGCGATAACAGCTGCGAAAAAGCCGGGTCTAACTCGTCTGGGTTGATCAGAGCTCCAGCCAGGTGTTGATTGGATCCAGGGAGCACAGAGGAATCAGGAAGTGATGAACCCGGCCAAAAAATTGTCCAATTTATTTTGTAAGGGGCTTAATTGATCTTTAGCAGCAGGCCAGTGGGTTTACCGTGAGTCTGTAAGGCTCCTTTGATGGGCTCAGACCTGTGCATGGAGAAATTGTTCCGGAATGTTTGAAAGGAGTGGTTGGCTCAACTTTGTCTCCCCATCACAGTTAAACTCAACAAAGATCTGAACAGTAAGATCAATATCTGCTGGAGTACCATAAGTGGCTCAGAAAATGGATGGAATTTTCCATGTAAGTATTTTGTATATTTCAGTTAAACTCTGCCGGCACGCTGTTGTAAGTGGTTAGAGTGTTGGCCTCACAGTTCTGAAGACTGGGGTTCAAATCCTGGCCCCACCTGTGTGGAGTTTGCATGTTCTCCCCGTGTCTGCATTGGTTTACTCCGGGCACTCCGGTTTCCTCCCACATCCCAAAATCATGCAACATTAATTTGACACTCTAAATTGCTCTTAATTGTAATTGTGTGTGCGAGTGGTTGTTAGTTTCTATGTGGCCTGCGATTGGCTGGCAACAAATTCGGAGTGGACCCTGCCTTCTGCCCGATGAAAGCCAGGATAGCCTCCGGCACTCCCGCGACCCTTGATAGTATAAGCAGCTCTGTAAAATGAATGAATGAATGAATGAATGAATGATGGCTAAGTTCTGCTGCACCCTCTGTTCAATAATTTTGTTTGATTGCTCTACTCTGGGCTGTACAGTGGATGACAAGTTAGTATCTGCCCACAGTCCTGAGGACTCTGGTTCAAATCTGGCCTTGCCTATGTGGACTTTGCATGTTCTCCCCATTCTTGTGTGTGTGTTTTTTTCTCCAGGTACTGCAGTTTACTCCCAGATCCTAAAAACATGCATGGTGGGTTAATTGTTTTTTTATATGTGCCTGGTGGATTGGCTGGCGACCAGTGCAGGGGGGGGCCCCATTTCTCGCCCAAAGATAGGTGGGATAGGCTCCATTCCCCCCACGACCCCAACGAGGAAAAGTGGTACGGAGGATGAATGGATAAATGAACGCTCCACTCAGGTCTGGTGTGGTTTGGGGTGCACATTTCATCAATTTCGTCAGTCAAAACAGATTACCTAACCTGGATATTTTAAAAACAAGCCTGGTTTGGAGACATCTTTATCAGTCTAGCAAATTCCAACGAACGCTTCTCGGGAATGCGGCAAGTTGATCACACATGACTGTGTTTTTCATTTGAACAACACTGTAGTGAAGGGAAGACACAGACGTGGACATGCATAATTCATTAGCGCTGAGCAACTGTTCACATTACGGTGAGGGTATGAACATGTTGAAAGCGTTATCCCATATTGCAATGTGAATAATGTCTTTGAAGACATGTCAGCATGCGCATTCGCAATCTCGTGCATTTACATATACAGACACAGGACTATATGATCTCTGCTGCAGTAAAGGTTGCCTCCGACATCTTGTATGACTCAACCTGTTTGGTGTGCACAGGGCAAATGAGAGCCATAATGGCTTGTATATACTGTAATAGTTCACAATGAAATATACAATATAATAATAATCATAATTTTAATGCCTGCATAAAAGGAAATGTATACTCCAGTAGACAGTTTTATTCAGTATTAATGATGAGCTGCCCTTTTTGCTTCTTACAACCGACAGAAGTTTTAGTAGTCAGTAAACTTTATTGCATCTGTTGATCACTTTTTACACTCTGTCTGGATGACCGCCTTTAAAGAGGGCTGGGAGGAAACACAGCTTATTGACTAGTTAACTCAAATGAACACATCCATCCATTTTCTGAACCGCTTATCGTCACTTGGGTCGCAGGCGTGCTAGAACTTATCCCAGCCTACTTTGGGCAATAGGTGGGTTACACCCTGAAATGGTCACCAACCAATCGCAGTCAAATGAGCCAGCCTCATTAATATTTATCTAATGCGCAAAATGTTAAATGTTAACTTTCATATTATTAGGACAACCCTACTTGCCATAAGTGTATGTGAATATTTCTTTAATTTCTGTCAAGTTAAAAATGTAATGCTTATCGATTAGCCTCCTGTAATTATTATGACTGCAACGTTTCCATCAGTATGCATTTTATGTTTCATAAACCTGGAATTTTCTTTTATGAATGAATGCTGTGGTTAAAAAAATACATCTGCAAATTTTACCTTATCAGATTTTACCTAATCTACAGTATATTAAATTTGATATGCTTATGCAGGGTCAGAAGCTTTTTATATCATCTGGATCTAGTCCATATTGAACATTTGGCAGGCCCTTGACTTCATTTTGAAAAACACAGCCAAGTCAACAAAGCACATATGGACTGTTTTGGCGAAGTCCCATGTACCCTTTAGCCAGGGTGAAGAGCTGGTCCAGTGACGAGGGGAGGCAAGACAAGCCAAGGTGAAGCAAATTTATTTAGTAGTGCTTTTCATACACAAGGTAACACACTGTTTAAGTTTACTGTCAAATTACATTTACCATCTATCTTAGCATTTAGTCTGCAATCTTAAAGGTGAATGCTACCATAGGAAATGAGCATCTATGTGCCTGTCTTATAATACTTTACGCAACAACTTTTTGAAAACAAATGGTGTAGCAACACATGCAAGACACCAGTACTCACAGTCAAAAACTGTATTTTTTTTTATCTTCCAGAAATACATGTATATGAGTTTCACATTGTCTTGAACACTGACGATATCCACCAGTCACAGCACATCATTTACACACTTCTGCAAGTGTTGCATTTTTTTAAACCATGTTCAAGGAAATGTAATGTACGAACTGACCAGGAGTGGATGAGGTGTTGGCTACGCTAATGGGTCATTCATGCAGTGCTCCATGTCAATCAGGTCTGTGAGGAGAGAGGAACAGCCTCCTCCATCTGACACGCAGTCCTCAATTAAACAATCAGCCGCTGAGGCTGCTCGAATTTGAAATTTGGTCGGCCCTGTTGTACGAAGGGTCCTTGACATCACCAACCCTTCAGTCAGCCTTCCCCTCATTCTCAACACGCCCTTGAGTTGGACTCTAACATCCCCATTGTGCTCCTTCTCACCACAACACATCTCCAATCCCCACTTCTTAACCAGCTGATATCCATTCTCTTTCTTATGTGGAACTGAACGCCTGCCCTGCTTGTAGCTCTAACTGAATGAATGAAGGAATGAATGAATGAATGAAAAAAATGCCCGTGATTACTGCTGTTTCAAGTTATATGGCATGAACAGCATCTTACTCCAAGCTAGGGAATTCATTGCACAGCTGCTGCAAGTTAGCTCGCTGCGTGACACCAGTTGTGACTTTAATCATGGTGTTTCTGGATAACTGACTTCACAATGAGAAAGACACTGTAAAGACAAACTGAGTCATTTGTAAGATACGTGCAAGGTGTGCCTTCCTGGACAAGGTCTGTGGCTCAGTGTCACTGTGAAGAAGATGACGAAGCGTCGCGTCACAGAGGAATGCTAGGCATGTGGCTGCCCGGTAACCCATTCAGAATCCTGACAGCGGGCAAGTTTTATGCTTTTGCTGACAACTTTTGATGAAAGTCCTTATGACAAGGATCTCATTCCTTCTCTCTTGGGTCTGGAAGCTCTGTGCTTAGCCCCCTTCATCCACGTGGCAGGCAGCGCACATTTCATTAGCCTTCAATTCATATTGAATGTATTAATCCCCTGCTGGTTACGTAGGGTAGAAGGCTGCTCACGAACGGCGGGGAATGGATGCAGCCACCCTTTCTTCCATCTGCTTGCAATGTGTTTGAAAGCATGGAAGTGGGAGGAGGGAAGGGAGGAAGGAGGTGTATTGAAAGATGGAAAAGAGCGGCCACAGCCTAACAACAAGGGCTTGAGAAAAGACTGCGGCAGGAAAAAGTCTGTCAGATCCTTTAGCAGCAGGGATGCAAGACTTTGGTCTTTTTGGAGGCACTGACCCTGCAGACATTCTCTTGTCTAGTCAGCACTGCAACAACGGCACAGCACTGGCCGTATTTGTGTAACTGGAATTTTCCCGTGTACACGGGGGCAGAACCTCAGCAACTATAACCTTCAGTACCCTTTATGGAGGGAACGTGGCGCTAAACTCCGCCACTGCCAGACCTCCCCTCTGGAATAGAGAGGCAAAGCATTGTTGCACCAACTGAGCTGACAAGCACTTCACACTCTTTAACTACAGTGGTGAGTGAACAAAGAGCAGCTTTCTGCCCAACTGCCTCTGAACAACACCGTTTGATGTCCCACTGAAGAGACACATATTATAGTACGCTGGTCATGTTACAAAGCAACTGCTTGTGCACTTGTGCAGGAATCATCTGGCGCTGAATCAATATTTATGATGTGCTCAGGATATAATACAGTTTTGATAGTGGAAAATAAAAGCCAACACGTTATTACGCTACCTGACACAGAAAGGAAGCATTTTAGAAAATGACCTAACTTCCAAAGTTGCTACTCAATACTTCAGCAAATAGAACAGATACCACCTGAACATGCACAGCAAGCACATGCTCAGACAGTGCTGCAAGCAATCCCAGCTATAATTGGGCACAAGGCAGGATACACCCTGAACTGGTTGCCAGCCAATCACAGACCACATAGAAATAGACAACAGTCACAGACAATTTAGAGTCTCCAATTAATGTTGCATGTTTTTGGGTTGTGCGAGGAAACCGGAGTGTAGCTTCCGGTTCCCGAACTGCTGACAGCAAATCAAGGAGGCTCCGACGTGCAAGACCGTACAATAAATAAATCCTGCTGAATTTGGATCCAAATATTGTGAATACTCGAAGAGGGACGCCCCTGGTGACGACTTCAGTGGACTAAAACCCATCATCTGTGTAATCTTAGTACACAAATTGGAGCCATATTCGTTCATGTTGAAGCTGCGAGGCCGAGCCTAGCTCGATAACATCAACCAACGTATGTAATCAAATATTTGCTGAGGAGGTAATCATCAAACGTTAGTACTTACACAACCGGCAAAATCTATGTTTCATTTACAATGAGGACAGTGAGTACTTAGTAGGAAGTTGGGCAAGTAGAAACATCAACTTAAATTTTCTTACAGGCCCAGACCACCTTAGCTTAGCTGGCTAACAACGAGACGCGTTTGTGATCAAACAATGCTGTTGAAGAAACATCGAACGTGAGTAACTTCATAACTTGTATGACGATGAGAGCAGTGAGGACTTAAAGGAAATTTACCAAATTTCATCAAAGTACATCTTAGTACCCAAATTGGTGCCATATTGTTTGCGTTGAAGCTGCTCGGCCCAAGTATACTAGCGCGCTAACAACATTACCTACGTAGAGTATACGAGGTCCAAACATCGAACGAGGACTCAACCTTCAACTATTAGAGTGAGGGCTATTGTGGTTTGAATCCCTTCCATCCACACATCCTTTAAATCGCCATATCTTTTTTATTTTCACACAAGGTAGTATTTGATTTGTGTACCTTATGTGCTGACTGTGTTTATTTGATTGCTTTTATCTGACTTCAACTTTAACATAGATAAGTAGTATGTGAATTGCGTATCTTATGTGCTGACTTTGTTTATTTGATTACTTGTTTTGACTATCTGCAGCTCGAAGGGAGGCACAATTCCTGTGCGTCCTGTAGGTCGGTCCCAAGCCCAGATAAATGCAGAGGGTTGCGGCAGGAAAGGGCATCTGGCGTAAAACTGTGCCAAACATACAAGAGCGAGCGAATTCTATAACAGATAGGTCATGGCCCGGGCTAACTACGCACACCCCCGGCACTGTTAATCTACAAGGCGTAGGTAGACATTCAGATAATGTAGGTCGAAGACAAAAAAGAGGAAGAAAGCGGCTTGGTTGGAAGAAGAAGAGGCATGGACAGACCCTACGACTGTGTGTAGGGACTTTGAATGTTGGGACTATGACAGGAAAAGCTCGGGAGTTAGTTGACATGATGATTAGGAGAAAGTTTGATGTATTGTGCATCCAGGAGACCAAGTAGAAAGGGAGTAAGACTAGAAGATTAGGAGCAGGGTTTAAATTATTTTACCACAGAGTAGATGGGAAGAGAAATGGAGTAGGGGTTATTTTAAAGGGAAGAGCTGGCTAAGAATGTCTTGGAGGTGAAAAGAGTATCAGATCGAGTGATGCGGGTGAAATTTGAAATTGATGGTAATGTGTATAATGTGATTAGCGGCTATGCCCTACAAGGTAGGATGTGACCTAGAGTTGAAAGAGAAATTCTGCAAGGAACTAGACGAAGTAGTCCTGAGCACCCCAGAGAGAGAGAGAGTTGTGATTGGTACAGATGTCAATGGACATGTTTGCGAATGAAACAGGGTTGATGAAGATCTGATGGGGAAGTACGGCATTCAGCAAAGGAACTTTGAGGGTCAGATGGCGGTGGACTTCGTAAAAAGGATGGAATTGGCAGTGGTGAACACTTATTTCCAGAAGAGACAGGAACATAGAGTGACCTACAATAGCAGAGGTAGAAGCACGCAGGTGGATTATATTTTCTGCAGACGATGTCATCTGAAGGAGATTATTGATTGTAAGGTAGTGGTGGGGAGAGTGTAGCTCAACAGCATAGGATAGTGGTGTGTAGGATGACTCTGGTAGTGGGTAGGAAGATTAAGAAGACGAAGGTAGAGCAGTGAGTCAGGTGGTGGAAGTTGAGAAAGGAAAAATGTTGTGTGGCCTTACGGAAAGAGGTGAGACAGGCTCGAGATAGACAGGAAGAGTTCCCGGAAGACTGGAAAACTACTGCCAAGGTCCTCAGAGAGGCAGTTAGGAGAGTGTTTGGGGTGTCTTCTGGTAGGAAAGGGGAGAAGGAGACTTGGTGGTGGAACCCCAAAATACAGGAAGTCATCCAAGAAAAGAGATTAGCGAAGAAAATGTGGGACATGGAGAGGACTGAGGAGAGGCGGAAGGAATGCATTGAGATGCGACGTAAGGCAAAGGTAGAGGTGGCGAAGGCTAAACAAGAGGCATATGATGACATGTACACCAGGTTGGATACGAAAGAAGGAGAAAATGATCTCTACAGGTTGGCCAGACAGAGGGATAGAGATGGGAAGGATGTCCAGCAAGTAAAGGTGATTAAGGATAGTGATGGAAATGTGTCGACTGGTGCCAGTAGTGTGTTAAGTAGATGGAAAGAGTATTTTGAGAAGTTAATGAATGAAGAAAATGGGAGAGAAGGTAGAGTAGAAGAGGCAAGCGTGAATGACCGGGAAGTGGCAATGATTAGTAAGGGGGAAGTTAGAAAGGCACTGAACAGAATGAAAAATGGAAAGCTAGTTAGTCCTGATGACATACCAGTGGAGGTATGGAAGCAATTTGGAGAGGTGGCTGTGGAGTTTTTGACAAACTTATTCAATAGAATACTAGCGGGAGAAAGGATGTCAGAAGAATGGAGGAAAAGTGTGCTAGTCTGCAATTTTAAGAACAAAGGAGATGTTCAGAGCTGTGGAAACTGTAGAGGAATAAAGATGATGAGCCACACAATGAAGTTATGGGAAAGAGTAGTGGAGGCTTGACTCAGGACAAGAAGTAAGTATCTGCGAGCAACAGTATGGTTTCATAGAGTTGCCATGCAAAAGAGCGAGAGGAAGACCAAAGAAAAGTTCAATGGATGTTCTGAGGGAGAACATGAGGACAATGGGTGTTAGAGAGGAGGATGCATGAGATAGGCTTAGATGGAAAAAGATGATGGAGTGCCCAGAGAAAATCCATGCAAGCATGGGGGTAATTGCAAACTCCACACAGGTGGGGCTGGGATTTGAACCCTGGTCCTCAGAACTGTGATCTTAACGCCCAACAGGCTGCGCATTATGTTGTCTAAGATGGGAACGCACTTTCAAAATTATTCATAAAATAAATAAAAAACACTAGCATCTATATGACGGGCATTTTTGGTAACACAGTTCAGACAGACAATAGTACAACTATTTCCAAAGGAGGTGACGATTAACAATTAATTTCCCTTTTTGAAGGGTACTTTTTTCATTCAGTTCCAAAGGGCGTGTGCTTGAGCAGCATGTGTAGTCTATGCACATACCTAGCTAATTAGTCTGTTCCCTTTTTGAAAGGTGTGTGTCCTGTCACATTATATAACACTGAACACATTTAATATGTCAGTTTGTCATTTTTAGTCCAGTACATTGCTCATTTTTTGTATGCATGTGGTTGCGTTACTTGTGAATAGCAAGTCAACAATGTAGTTGATTGAATCCGGATGGAGGCGTTTCTCCTCAGGCGGTGCTCTGCTCCCTCATTTTAAAGGTTAACAACACATATATGTGGATTTTAGGGAGGAGAACGAGGAGAAGAAGGAGGAGGGGGGGGGGCTTTATTTGAACAAAGACGCTCGTATAGCCATCGAGGCTAAGGATGGGATATTACCACTTAGCCTCTGTAAACAAAGTCAAGCTCCTGAACTCCAGATCTTCGGGATGTGCTCAACTTGCCAGATGCTACAGCTGTGTCTGCAAGCGAGTGGGTCCATTTGTGGTCTGTTTTAATGATTTGAGGTAAAACTTAACAAACAGTATGTCATGTAGTTCTCATGATCTGTTAGGGTATATTTATCACTACGTTTGTTGTTTTGACCAAAAATTTTCCACAATGTGTCCACTCTAGTCGTCAAACCAGATAATTTTCTGTAATTTAGTTTTACAACTCCGAGGTTTTTAACTTCCTGCAATACATTCAGAGTGACAACCACTTAATTCTCCCTTCATACCGAGGTGAATACTACTTTTAACATTTCCTCAGGGTTAGTAACACAACTCTGAGTGTAGGTTCATAAAGTAGAACATCAGGAACCACGATGCAACGCCAAACTATTTTGTTTCCTTGTTATCCAATATTACACAGTTAGGCTAGAATAAAAAGTGTATGCCAGAATATCTCTCGATGGTATAAGATAACAGAGGTAGAGACAATGGTAGAAAACCATCAGCAGACACGATAGCAATCTGGTACACCCACTAGTTCTCGATGCAAAGGCAATTGGCTGTTTAACAGT
The DNA here is from genome assembly GCF_019802595.1 of Syngnathoides biaculeatus. Taxonomy (NCBI): domain Eukaryota; kingdom Metazoa; phylum Chordata; class Actinopteri; order Syngnathiformes; family Syngnathidae; genus Syngnathoides; species Syngnathoides biaculeatus. The sequence goes on along the minus strand of NC_084657.1, from coordinate 3,661,279 downwards.
CTTATATGAGATATGATCTTACTACAATTGTTTTCAGATCAAGTAGAGGAAAGATAAAAGATGGCAGTCACTGTAAGTGATTACCATTTGTATTCCTGTGGGGAGATTTAAGCTTGAGAAAGCTGCTCAATCCCTCAACGAGGATCAGATGGGATCATAAAGCCGATATTGAGAGACCACCGAGATTGCTCAATGAGTGTACAAAGTTCCCCTTGTGCATTGTACTCATGATGCCATCATTTTTAGCACGTATGTAAGAAGGTTCAGATGAACAAGGATACTTCATCATTAAGTCATCACATAATTTCAGGGAAGAATGTAGTTATACAAGACAGAAATGTGCTATATTTTTAACTTTTTTCGAGAATTTCAGATATCAATGGCAAGAGCTTTCTTTCCACAAGAACTGTGTTGAGTGGTGAAATAAATAATGAGAACATATTGCACTGGCTGCAATAATTATTTGTATTCATAGGGTATAAAAACAATTCCAATACTGTAGAGTCCTCACATTAGCCATGCATATTCAACTGGACAGCGATACCTGCAATTATTTTCCATTCACATCACTGATTTTCTCCCGGCGCACCGTGTGACTCAACCAGCTCATATCGCTACCAGAAACAATGTGTTTGCATAATTGCTGCCCTTGGTGGAAAACAAATGAGAGACAAATTCTAATTTACCGTGTCAAATAATGAAGAGCTTGGCAAAAAAAAAAAAAAAAAAAAAATGTAAGCAGCTGAATTGATTTCTGCCGTGCATCACAGTTTAAACATGGATGAGTTGGATCTTGAGGGAAATTACAACATCCCACTTGTGAGCACTGTAACGTGACGCAATCATTATTTAGCAATTCTAATTATTTGCCCATCTTATTATTTGTATCCTTATTTCTATTTGTAAACACTGAAGCGTTTAAGGCTGATAATGACAGGGTATTTAATAAGACCATTACTTTGAATTTGTGTAGCGTGTCCGTTCATATTTCTTTCATAGGGTAATTGCTATAAATGTATACTTCCGATGGTTTGTCTGAAAGCTTAATACAGTGTTACTTATGCGGTTTCCTTATCTTTCCCTTTAATTGATTGCGCATCAAATGAATATGAGTGATCGAAATGAATCGAAAGAAAACAAAGAACTGAGCGATGCATCTCGCAGATGCAACATCACGTGCGCTAGGTTGTGGACCACGTCTAGTGGGCAAACTTCGAATGTTTTGCGCTAGGTGGTGCACTGTGCAAAGTGAGCAACTTCAAAGGACGTGATCGTCAGTCACGAAATGTGTTGCCCAGTAGCGCCACTCACGCCAGCCCAGCGGCAACACACACCAGCCCTGTGTTGTTACAGCCCTCATGACCACGACTGCGTCAAGTTTGCCATACATGGAACGAATGCTCATGTTATGACTTTCAAAATAAAACACAAGACGATGTTAACCCTCTTAATAAAACTTGCAATATTCATTACAATATTTTAAATACTTTCAGTATGATAGGTAAGATCGTTTTAGTGAGAAAGTAGTGTATTTATGCCAATAGTTTGAAAATACAAACTATTTTCAGGGGAAAAGGTCTTTGGCTAACATTTATTTTCCCGGACGTTAGAAGGACGTGTCATTCCAATTAGCAAAAGCTCAGCTAACTTGACAAATGTTTGACCACGAATGAGCCAATCGGCGGTGGAAGGCAGAATTGTCCCTGTGGCCGCCATTAAAGAAAGGAATCCATGAATTCAAATGCAAACCAACAGGAACCGTCATGATGGTAATCATTGTTCGAATCGAGGCTGATGCCAATTTTAGCGGCTTTCACGGAGATGTATTTCGATTTTAAAGTGAATTTCGCCGAGGAGGAGTGTGACGGAATACTTTATATTTTTTTGAGCTGAGACCGTTTTTAGGGCTAAGGAGGAGAGGGGGGGGGGGGAGTTGCTTCTTTCCTCTCCTTTTCTTTTTGTTTTATGAACATTTTTGTGTCCTGGAAATGGATTGAACTTGGGATGCTGTTGAGATGTCGCCCTGAAGACCAACACAACCTGTTTTTATCCGCTTTTAAAAGCCGGCGGGTGAACTGCAATCGGAAGCTTGTTAAATGAACTATCCTCCAGCCAAATGTTGCAACAATTATTATTCGCTTATTAAGCTGGAACATCTCAGAAAAGACAATTCTGAACATTGCCCTTTTATTTCCCCGGAAGTGAAATGATGGCGAGTTTGAGCTCAGAGTGAAGAAGGATGAGTTCTTGTTTTGTACCAAACGGGGCCAGCTTGGAGGATTGCCATTCCAATCTATTCTGTCTGGTAAGAGATTTAAAACTAAAGGAAAGCAGCCATTTAAAAAAAAAAAAAAAAACTAGCTGAGTAGCGGCTAAGCTAATGTTAGCCTCAGACATCAGTTTGATAGCAGCTTAGTCAGGCTTACGGCCCGTCGACCTGACATCATATTCGGGACAACGAGATTTCCCACTCTGCCTGCGTTACAAGATAATGTTTCCATTGAATAAACAGCCCGTCTCGCGTGTCACATTACCTTACTTGTTACAACGGCTCCTCGACCAAATGCCATTTTTACCAAACTGTTGTGCCTTTGGCCGTTTCCAATCTTATTTATTATGTTTGTTAAATGCACATTATTTGCCAAAGTGGGGAAAGGCAACAAATAAGCGCGGAAATGAAGTGTGATTGAACACAGAACAAGCTACTCCGTCTCGATAAAGTTTCACTTTCTCAGAATGTTCTTTTCGCCTTTAACGTGTTTTTTCCCCGAGAACTATTTCCATACTTTCAGTAAGTGCCGACAAGCACACGAACTGCTGGCACAAAGAAGAAAAAAGAAACAACTTGTTTTGATGTTGCGGCAGTGACACAAAGCTCGTTGGTTGGACTAAATACTTAGGGTATATGATTGTTATTCTTGTCAGTATTTGTTGGCAAATTCTTATAATTTATGTAGTCTATCATGGTGTTCACAATTTGCGTAATCTTCTCCAGATTCTCGAGTACTCACACCAACTAGGACAGAGAGGCCCCGGGTTGATAATTATATAATCTCTGGCATGCATTTCTAGACAGTACAAACATCCAGGTTGTCACATTTCCCAGCTTTTTTTTTTTTTTTTTTTTTTGCATACAGAGAAGCTACTGGGAGTTGTCTTTGGCATTCAATGTGTTTATCTGTCTCTCAATATCTTTTCCCCTCATCGCTCCTTCTTAGTTGTGGCAATGTGTTGTCAGTTGACATGAGTCTACTTTAGACAGTTTGTGGGGGTTGTTTCTTTCTTGACTGTGTCGTGCACAATCGACAGCAAATGTAAAGGTCTTTCATCCTGGTTGGATGTTAATGATGATCTGTGTATTGGTGTTTTTTTTTTTCTTCCTGCAGATAATTGACTTGTCTGCAGACTTAACTGATTCACTTTGAAATGTACAACTTTTGATGTGCGCTCCTATAAATGTTATGATTGGAAGCTGCTCTGTTTGAGTTCTTCCTCCAACAAATAACCAGTGACCAGAAAATTCAAACGTACTGTATATACATTTAGCAATTATAATATTCCAAACAATGCACAGTAGTGAGACCACAGTCTTTTACTACAAGTAGACTCCACCCCGAGAAGGTAACATTTCATTTCAAGAAAATTCCCACTCAGTTGTACTTTGTTGGTCTTGCGGTGTGCATTGAACTCGTAATTACAATGTTTATGACAGCACTTGAAGGCAGTACTGGATACAGTGGACAGGCGAGCTCCATGCCTGTAGATGCCTGTCTGGCTGACATTTTCCTGCACACTGAGACTAAGCATAACACCACCACTGTTATGACTCACGCACAGAACACACTCTGCTTTGTGGTTTCATGACGAAAGAATGCATACCCGTTGTAGTTGTTTTTCTCTCCTCTGTAGTGACTACTTTTAATACAGAAGGATAACAGAGCCTGTAATAATTTCACATCAGTGGCTCATCTTAGCACTTTGTTGAATGAGATAGAGGATTTATGAATATACTGTTTTTTTTTTTTTCCAGCTGTCAAACTTTGGAATAAATAAGGAATACATTTTGGTATGTTGATCAAATCACTTGCGCATACTTTGGAACTTCTAATGTTGATTACAATCTGACGCTGCCGGTTATGCTCATATATATACTATATTTATACCGGGCAGTGATTTAAATTAACATTTTCAACTCTTATATGAGTGTAAAAATAAGTTAATCAAGATTTTATGATAACGTGAAAACAACAAACTATTTCAATATTACTTTGATGACAAAAGAAAATAAAGCAATAATGACACATGTTTAAGAGACGGAAGATTTATTACAAAACATAATTCTACTTTAACACGTATGAGGACAAGCATCCTAAATCTGAGTTGCTACTTTGCCTGTTGAACTTAAGTCTCGCGTTGTGTGATGCCATTTATGACGGTGGTTTAAAATTTGTTACAACTTTGGAGTCATTCAAGGTTTCATACAATATGGTGATATGTCACATGACATAATTCATGCAAAACCGCAAAATACACAGAATTTATCCTTAGATGCTTGCTGGTGGAGATATGACTGATTTTAGATTTCCTTGGTTGACACTGGGGAACTTGACGATAAACCAACCAACTTTTTTGTTAGAATTTTTTTTTTCTTGGAGTGGCAGGGTGGAGCAACTGTAGAGCGTTGGCCTTACAGTTCTGAGGACCGGGGTTCAAATCTCAGCCCCGCCTGTGTGGAGTTTGCATGTTCTCTTTGTGCCTTCAAGAGTTTTCTCAGGGCACTCCGGTTTCCTCCCATGTCCCAAAGACATGCATTCATTGGAGATTTTAAATTGCCTTGAGGTGTGATTGTGAATGCGGCTGTTTGTCTCGATATGCCCTGCGATTGGCTGGCAACCAGTTCAGGGTGTACTCTGCCTCCTGCTTGATGACAGGTGGGTTAGGCTCTACCACTCCCGCGACCCTTGTGAGGATAAGTGGCTCAGAAAATGACGATTATTTTTTTATGGGTTGGAAGGATCTAATACTGAATGTTGGGAACTCCAATTTGCTTTGCCAGCGTTGCATTGAGCTGAGTGATTCTACTCACCCATAAGTGTAAGTTTTCTCTGTCATGTTGTTCTTTAGATAGCAAACTAATTAAATAAGGGATTGGTCTATTAGTTACCATTTATGCCTCACCATTGTGAGAATTAGGGTTTGAATCTTGCCTCCGGTCTTCCTGTGTGGACTTTTCTTGCTCTTTCCCTGCTTTCACAGTTTTATATGTAAGGGTAATTTCCTCCCACATTCCATTGACATGAATTTTAGGTTAATTGGAGACTAGGGATGTCTATACCGTATGCCTGTTGTTTGCCTTGGACTTAAAAAAAACACTCCAATACTGCGAAACAGATACTTTAAGGTAAACGCAGACGACGACAGTTTGTTAGCTGACTGCAAATTATGCTCTGCAAAATGTGGTGGCGGGTCATCTGGGAAGCAAAAAAAGTTTCTCGAGCCTAGTTGTCAGCTCCACTCCACGATGCTTGGCTCTGGCCGAGCCACCCGCTCTCCTGTTACGAAGCTCCTGCAGTGTGTGGCACGACAAGTAAAGAGAAGCAAGGGATGGTATTATAAAGTATCACATTTTCCCGTCATGATTATAGTTTATAGCTTGTGATATTCTCAAGAAGCAGTCCGTCTTTGAACTGCATTTTGTAGTTAAAAGACAGAGAGGTAACATGGCCTCCTATGTGTACTGTTTAGCCACCAAAGTGTTCTTCGTCTCTTATATAATGTATTTACTCCTTTTATGTGGTACTCTTTAGAGTTCAGTCTTCGATACTATGTAACTGATAATCTTTTTGTACATTTAAGTGACGGTTTGGAAAGACCATTAGAAAAACATGCAAGTTGGATGTTAACATGCTGGATGTTAACATATCAGTAATACTTGAGTGAAACGTATGTCATGTTCAAAATCTTTTTAACTATTTGTTTAAATGCTTTCATCAAACATGCAAGATGTAAAGACAATAGTACATTTCAGTACTCTGGGTCAGCGAGTACTCAAATGTCATTACGTTTGCTTGCAATCAGTCTGAATAAAGTGGTGTCAGTGCCTTTCTATTTCAGAGAACATTTTCCATTAGTGTGAATGGTTGTTGGTCGATATCTGCCCTGCAATTAGCTGGCAGGTGTGCCCCACCTTTCGCCCAAACATCAGATGGGATACGGTCCAGCTCACCTGTGACCTTAATGATGTAAAGTGCAATATAAAAAAGATAATTTAAACGCTTCTCCGCTGTTGGAATCCAAGTAGTGCGGTGCACTTTATTTTCTCTCAATTGCTTCATCATTAAATAATCAACAAACAATCACTTGTATACATACATAATTTTTAACTGCCTAGTGAATTTTTAAAATAATTGATCTGAGTTTTGTTTCATCTCTGACGTTTAGTTTTACATTTTGGTTTAAATCCTAGTTTTCACTCCCCTTCAGATGCACTGTATCTTGTAACAAGAAACATACAGTAGTACATAGGTCAGATACAATAGAAGCATTTGTGCATACATTTAAATAACCTTCCTCATCCTAAAATGCAAATTAACACTTTTTTCACTTTTGAAGAATGGAGGAGAAGAGTGAGACTAAAAGGGGGGGGGGGGGGATCTGTGTCGCAGTTTGGTAAGGATCACCTGTTGCTCGTGTCATCTTGAAAGGCAGGAAGGCAGCTGTTTGAACACACAGTTTCCCCCACTGAGATTTGCAGCAAAGTGGCCAGAGGGAAGGTGAGCAGCTGGCATTATCAGGTTGTAACCCTCAAGTTTGTGTCACTCTTGGAAGACTTCCGACACGTATCCATTCGGTTTGGCTTGAAATTCCTACTGAATGCAGCCACAGAATTTACTGGGTTTGCGTTACAAAACACATAGGTTTTTTTTTTTTTACAGAGACACTCAGGAGAAAGATGCTTCATAGCTGTGCAAAAGGGTTTGAGACACTAGTGCACAATGCTTTTTTTTTTTTTTTTAAATCAAAATAATACGTTTTTGCCTACTTGCTGGTGTATTTTTCTAAAGGATGGATTGCTTAGTGAACAGTAATGAGTATGCATTTAGTATTTTGTGCCTACATAATTTATAAAGAATAGGAGCATGTGTGCAAAAGCTTGGTTAAGAGTTCTCTGCAAAGATACTAAAAGGTGAGCCTGCATTTAACTTTAATGTAATTTATTTATTCTTTTTTCAAAGACTATTTATCCCAGTACCTTTTGCCATCAGTTAGTTAAATGTCATGTGAAAACCGTAGTTGTATATTATATATATATAATGATGGTACCCAATTTACATTACAAATCCATCCATCCATCTTCTTTGCCGCTTATCCTCACAAGGGTCACGGGAGTGCTGGAGCCTATCTTAGCTGTCAACGGGCAGATAGGCGGGGTATACCCTGAACTGGTTGCCAGCCAATCGCAGGACACAGAGACAAATAGCCGCACTCACAATCACATCCAATTAATGTTGCATGTTTTTGGGACGCGGGAGGAAACCGGAGTGGCCGGAGCAAACCCATGCAAGCATGGGGAGAACATTCAAACTCCACACAGGGAAGGCTGGGATTGAACCCAGGTCCTCAGAATTGACCCCTCCGTGGATATTGCGCAATCCGCGTCACTGACCAATCAGAGGCCAGAGATCTGCATAGACCAAAGCCCGTTTTTGCTCCCGCCATTTTCTCTGACAACATTGAATGGTCAAGTATAGGTTTTGTTAGCGTTTTATCGCGTATTTGGGTTATTTAACAAAAAATATGGTTAAGAGGTGTAGTCACGGACTTTGTAATAGTGACGACAGGTATCCTGAAAGGCTCGTTGGTGGAGTTCGATTCGTACCATTTCCAAAACCGAAGACCCAATATGAAAAATGCCTTCGATGGGTCAAACTTTGTGGAAGACCGCATCATCAACTAAATCCATCTAATATCAACCGGAACACATGTTTGCACGAAGGTATGCCCTATATTTGATTTTCAATACATCTCGTATAAATGAATTCGAAGTTCTTCGCTAGCATAACACTGCTGCGTGTGAACGATTGACACACTTATTCTTTGTTGAGCGATATTTAGCGATGATCGGACTGCACAAACATTGATTTCTTGCTGGCTCGCGGCCGAAAGTTAACCAGACTGTGTTTGCACGAAGATATGCCCTAAATTTGATTTTTAATACACGTCTCGTATAAATGAATGAGACGTTCTCCGCTAGCTTAACATTGCTACGTGTGAACTATTGACACACTTATTCTTTGTTGAGCGATATTTAGCGATGATCGGACTGCACAAACGTGTTGATTTCTTGCTGGCTCGCGGCCAGAAGCTTAACCAGACTGTGTTTGCACGAAGATATGCCCTAAATTTGATTTTTAATACACGTCTCGTATAAATGAATGAGACGTTCTTCGCTAGCATAACATTGCTACGTGTGAACGATTGACACACTTATTCTTTGTTGAGCGATATTTAGCGATGATCGGACTGCACAAACTTGTTGATTTCTTGCTGGCTCGCGGCCGAAAGTTAACCAGACTGTGTTTGCACGAAGATATGCCCTAAATTTGATTTTTAATACACGTCTCGTATAAATGAATGAGACGTTCTCCGCTAGCATAACATTGCTACGTGTGAACGATTGACACACTTATTCTTTGTTGAGTGATATTTAGCGATGATCGGACTGCACAAACGTATCGATTTCTTGCTGGCTCGCGGCCGAAAGTTAACCAGACTGTTTGCACAAAGATATGCCCTAAATTTGATTTTTAATACACGTCTTGTATAAATGAATGAGACGTTCTCCGCTAGCATAACATTGCTACGTGTGAATGATTGAATGAAATCAGAAGCATGGCGTCTCTCTCAGTTAAGAATGTGTTTGCCATTTTTACTGTTTGTCTTACGTCAGCGCACGTGGCGTGACGTCACTTCAGGAGGCCTGGTTAAGTGCCCTGTACGGAGGGGTCAATTGCAAGGCCAGCGCTTTCCAGCTGCAGCACTGTGTTGCCAAATAATGATGATCTCGTCTCAATTTTACTCAGTTGACCTACTCAGGAAGCAATGGTTGACGACTGTGGTTAGCACATTTGCCTCTCAGTTCTGAAGACCTTGGGTTCAAATCTGGCCTTCCCTGTGAGGTGATTGCAAAATCTTCCTGTGCCCTTCCCGGGTTTTCCTCGGGTACGCCGGTCTCCTCCCTCATCCTCCAAACATGCATGATAACGTATTTGACTTAACTTATTCTCTTCTTGACTTATGAGCTTACTAACTTATTGACTTATGAACTTATTGTCTAAATTGCTCATAGGTGTGGATATGCGTGCGAATGGTTGTTTATATGTGCTCTGCGATTGGGTAGTGACCAGTTCAAAGTGTACCCTGCCTTTCACCCAGAGTCAGTTGTGTTAGGCTCCAGGAGGGTCAAGTGGTATGGAAGACGAATGAATGACTTCGTGTGAAATTTGGGCTTGTTAAATTGAACACAAAGATGATATACTGCAGGAAGCAATAATTTATTTCTCTTTTATGCATGGCAACAGGTGGATACACAGGTTTATTGTACCCTCTGCCATCTAATGAAAGATCATTTGATTCTTTTGCCTGCCACTATATGTCATTGGTATAGATGACTAAATGTATATGTGTAATGGTTAAATTCTTATTCTGGGACTAATTAAATGAGAATATTGTCCACAGCACCCATGGATGAACTCTCACGCCACACTGTATACAGAATTACACGAGGCTTACACGATTAGTAGTTTTAGGACCGATAGGTTAGTTTTAAAAAAAAATATTGTAAGATGGAGCAATACTTAAATGACTTGCACAGTGCATGACTGGTTATAGTGTTGGTGCGAATAAATGTTTAATATGTGCTCTGCGATTGGCTGGCAACCAGGTCCGGGTGTACCCTGCCTCCAGCCCCAAAATAGCTGAAATAGGCTCCAGCACTCCCGTGACCCTAGTGAGGGTAAGTTGCTCAGCTCATGAATGGATGGATAATATATCTTTATTTATTCATGCCAAGGAGGCATAGTGACAAACAGAATAAATGAATGGTCTCGTATTAGATGACAGGAAGTAAATACTATAATTAATGTATCCACTTTTTGAAATTTTTGTTTGTTGATGTTCCTTGAGATTTTTCAATTCTAAAATATTTGCCTTGGTTACATAACTGTTGGAAATTCCTGCTCTGGTCAGATTGTTTATTCTAATCAAGTCAGACCAACAACAGAAATAATGGGTGCTAACCTACTGTAATTAAATTACTTTATTTAATTTAAATTACTTCACACAGACCAGAACATTTTAACGTATTCGACAGAATCCCTCTGTTCGTTTAGAACTGTTAGTGCTAGCAGTAGCTTGGTAACCTGCGTAATATTTTGTTGCCTGCTTGCGAGCAGTATCATATTAAAAGTACGTGAACATGCCTCGGGGTAACCTCAAATGAAAATCTATTCCCAAGCGCTAGTGACCACCAACACATTCTTCACCATTTTATTCTTATAAACGCATGGTGCAGTCCATTATTGTTGTTGTCACCACGGTAATGAGTGTTTCCGGTTGCATTTGAGTTGACAAGATGAAACCCAGTGATCAAAAAATGGAATGCGGTAGTATCAGAATACAAGATTTTATTTCGGTAGTCTTCCCCCCCCCCCCCCGTTATGTTCTGTTTTTAGGTCAAGCAGAAAGGAGGATCTGTATCTCTTTTACGCCAGAAAGGCTCCAGCACTCCCATGACCATTGTGAGGATAGATGGCTCAGAAAATGGATGGATGGACAGTTTTACTATGTCACAGTGGAGTTCTTAAGGTGTTGGTGTGGTTTCTGGTATTATAATTGCTGTTTATTGAGAATCAGAGTCAATCAGTTGAGCAACAATGTTTCTCATGGAAGGGAGAAACAAAGATAAAATACTAATGATAAACAGGGCGAGAAAAGTAAATAATTACATATCTACAGCAATGAAACGGATATGAGTGTTGTATGGTGCTTTAGTGCTACACCCTCTGATGAAAGGACTGGACAGGAGATAGAACAGGACAAGGGTAGGAGAAGTATGCAGGACTAGGGTCGTGAACCCAGTTGTATCCGAGACGTTTGGTGGAATTGACTTAAGTAAACTATGAAAGTCTATAAGTCGAACGTGTGAATGAGGGGATATCAAGGGAATTCGCATGTTCACCCAGTGAAAGAGTCCCAGGGGTATGTGCCTGTGGCCGCATGGAAATGACAGTTTCACATGCACAGAGACTAACAGAAGTTTCCTGTAATTGCTGCGCCTGCTCCCTTGAGGGCCGTCAATCGAGTGGCGGGATCAGGCACAGGGTTCCACCTAAGAGCAGCCGGGTGTGCGGTACACGTCCCACAAAGAGGGACCCAGGGCTGTCCCCCGGTCCCACCGAGGTGCCCCTACAACTGGCCGCCCAAAGGAGGTGGCAGGGACTCATAGCCGCCCACAATGCAGCCAGTCTCCTTGCCCAGCCTGAGGGTTGGAGGGTGGGTGAGAAGGGAATTATAACAGCGGGGACCCATGAAGCAGCCGCAGATCATGAGTGGAGCCCCAATGCCAAGTAACGAGTGAATCTTGTTGCATTTCAGTTGGCAAGATGACGCTCAGTGATCATTTAAAAAAAACAAAACAAAAAAAACAAAACAGGATGCGCTGGTATCAGAAGATTTTATTGAAGTAGTCTGACATAGTGCAGTCGTGAAATACCAAACTTGTCTTGTAGTCTGATCCACGAATTACTTTTTGTTTACGAGCACTACACATTACATCCCACACCACCAATATCTATCCATCCATTATCCGAGCCGCTTATCCTCACAAGGGTCGCGAGAGTGCTGGAGGCTATCCCAATGATTGTGAGTGTGAATGGTTGTTTGTCTCTATGTGCCCTGTCCTGTGTCCGAGCTGGCAACCGATTCAGGTTGTACCCCGCCTCCTGCCCGAAATTAACTGAGATAGGCTCCGGCTTTCCCGCGACCCTTATGAGGATAAGCGGCTCAAAAAGTGGATGGAAAGTAAGAATTGATAATTTTTTGTTTATGGAGTAAGCCAGCGCTGCGAGGAATGCAAATCAAATGTCTTTTCACCATCTTTCCTTTCATGTTCTGCAGTTCCTTTCCTTTCATATTCTGTGGTGTGTGTTTGTCTGCACATTAACGCTAAAAGTTCTGTTTTTGTTTTAACTCCTCATTTTAAAAACAATTCAAATGTTGGGCTGTTCCTCACGTTTTTGAGTTTGTTGGATGAAATCTGTGGCTGGCTAGTCGTGTGGACTGAATGGGTGGAAACAATGGGGAAATGAAACGCCACTATAGGGTAATATCCTGTAAACAACGTAGAAAAAAAAATAGAACTATGAACCACTTCATATTTGGACCGGAAAACTTGTTTCCATTTTTATTTATGAATCAAACTAGTTCATTTTGGAACGCTGAAGTGAACTTTGAACTTGTTTGCATAGAAAATTGACTTGCCCAACACAGATCCTGTGGGACGTAACGTTGCATTATCTATTCCGGGTTTAAAAAAAAAAAAGAAGAAAAAATCAGATTTTTATATGGGTTATTACCGGCAAGTTTTCTTTTGTGTTTAGCACAGATACTACTTCATAACAAATAATTTCAGTCAATTTAGGTTACTTTGATCTTGGACGTGTAGCAGGGATTTCTGATTTCTTTTTTTTTTTTTTTTTGGCCTTAGCCTCCAAAATCAGGCTCAACAGGTTTCTGTGTATCATGTAAATGAGCCTACCATGCAGCTTTAGACCTCACTTTGTTTCTCAACATTCATATATTTTTTTACACAAGTTAAATAAATGTGTGCAAGGAGAGATTAAGTTTAAACTGTCGTCAGATGCCAGGATTAGGAGTTTGGAAGGCTATTTTTTAGGTCTTGTGTATATAAATGTTTTTACGAAGGATGAACTGTGTCTTTGATGTAATTAATACATTACCCATTTGAATGGACCTTAGTATGCGTCTGTGTTTCATGTCATGTAATAATTATTATACACTGCGGCTCTTCTTTAATCGATAAGCACATCAGTTGTATTAATGATTTTATACCAATTATTTTATGGCAGCAGTTGCTCTTTGAATGGATCCAGGTTAAACTTTTGAGTGTTCACTTGCTGTGGTCTGTGGCTTCCATTTGCCTCACATATGCACTTGCACTGCATCCACTTTATAGATCATAAGCAGCAGCAAACAAGCATATCAGTGAGGGTGACTGAGTGGGACCATATGTAAAATTCTCATTGTCAATAGTCCGGAATTTCTTACTGTACTTAAGTCTCGAGATTTACCTAAATATAATTTTCAGTCTAATTTTCCATTGAAATTTGCTGGGAATGCTGTGTTTCAGGGGACTTTTATAAAACTAACTGAAACATGAGAATAAAATATTTGGATGTTTTATATTTACATCCGATTGAATTTACAAGTCTGTTCGATAGGTCACTGATGTATGTTTATAGTAGCCACAATATTGTAATACTTAATATACAGTGCATACAGGATCTAAAAAAAGTGATGACCACTCACATTTTTATATATATTTCTTCTTGAGACAACACTGAATAAATGACACTTCTACATCTTGTAGGTACTATGCCACCAAGAAAATTGTCCAAACCCAAAAACCTACAGTTGGGAAACCAAGGTCAATAATCAAAGCAGCACTTTTTTTTTTTTTTTTTTAAAGCCAGTTATAGAGTGAAGCAAATTTATTCATTTAGCATATTTTATTCGCAAGGTAACATGATGTGGTTTAAATGATTGAAAGCATTTAAAAACACTTGAAACAAAGATGCTCATTTGTGTTTACGTTTGGAGACGCGCTTGACCTAGTAAAGTGAAAATTGTTCTCACTTTTTTGTGATACTATACTACTCACCAAAAGTTAGGGATATTCAGTTTAATTGGAAGATTTTAGGATGGATCTAAAATGCACTATACATCTCACAGGTAAACTATGTTTGACCTTTGTGGCATATCTCCAATTGTTTTGTTTCAGTTTTGTTACAATTTGCTGTTCTGATGAAGAATTACGTGGCAAAATTCACAACTAGTGTGATACAAACACCAAATACAAATACACTTGTGTGGAGTTTGCATGTTCTCCCCGTGCATGCGTGGGTTTTCTCCGGGCACTTTGGTTTCCTCCCACATCCCAAAAACATGCAACATTAATTGGACGCTCTAAATTGCCCCGAGGTATGATTGTGAGTGTGGTTGTTTGTCTCTGTGCCCTGTAATTGGCTTGCAACCAGTTCAGGGTGTACCCTGCCTCCTGCCCGTTGACAGCTGGGATAGGCTCCAGCACTCCTGTGACCCTTGTGGAGATAAGTGCCTAAGAAAATGGATGGATGGATAATTAATCTGTTTTATAACTTAGTCGCTTGCGTGCATAGCTCACCTCGTCATTAGGCAAGGAGCGGACACCAGAGCCCTCGTGAACTGGTGAGCATGCTGCTTTGCAAGCCTCCTGCAGAGCTGCCTGACGACTCTCCACCACCACACCAGTTTCGACAGCGGGGTGGTTGCTCCCTCACTCGCAGCACATTTCCCAGCCCCGCAAAGCAGGAGTTCCCCAGATTGCGTCAGCCAGTGACAGTTTTTGGAGCTTTCTCATTGCATAACTGCAATACTTTGATTTGGGAGCCGTACTTAAGGCCTGCTTAGTCGTATTTATCTGCATGTGAAATGCGTGTTGTTCATGTTCATTCTGTATGCGAGCACAACAGAATGTTTTGCGTGGATGCTGTGACTTTGACTAGATTGTGAAGCAGTATTTTTCAGAAAATTTGTTGGCAAACGTAAAGGTTTGCAAAACAATTTGTGAACTGTGTTTGCACAGTACGTACTGTATATATGTATATTGCAAAGCACTTTTGAGCTGACAATTATGAACGTCAACAGTCAGTGTGAACAATCTGAAGGAGAAAGTTTTAATAAAGTGTCAGCATTGTTTATACTTCATTTAGGGACCATTGTTCATACGACTCTGCCTTGGTCACCTTGCTTTCATTTGGCTTTTCTGTATGAGGTTTAAAAACAATATACACCATGCAGATGACTTAAGCATATGCTTCTGGTTTTACTTTAACTTGAATAGCGTTATCCAAAGTAAATATTTTAAATATGCAATTTAGGCAAGTTGGATATTTTAGGCAGTGCTGTGCTATCCAAGCTCTGCACCGCCTCTTTCTCAATGTCAGCTGGGACAGGCTGAAGTCCTGACATGCATAGAATGAGGGGGACACAAGCAGGATGTATAGTTAAATTCATTCATTCGTACTGGCGTCAGGAGTAGACAATTATAGCCCCTTTAAGTCTTGTTAAACAGACCAACATTAGTGATCAAAGAAAACATTTAAATACAGTCAGAAATATATAATCCGAATGAAAGTGGAATTTTTAAGGCTTAACACAATTTGTTCTATGACACTGGTCGGCCTCCAATTTACTGTATCTGGATTTCACAATTATTTTCCCTTGTAAGCAACGCCATTGAATGTATTTCAGGGCTAAATTACCACCAACACAAACTTTTTATTAACATTAACACTTCGGGGGTTATGCAATATCAAGTTCAGCCACACAAGTGTAAATATTTTTTTTAATTTGTACTATAATCATAATTTCTGTGAAGATAGACAAGTCCAAGATGTTTTTGTACTGCTCTTTTATTTTTAACTTTAATTTTAACAAGTGTACAAACTGACCACCTTAATTTAAGTAAATCCCTTTATCATTCATTAAGTACCATGCACATCTCAAGATGTGTTTCCTGAATATTTTGATCAAATTCCAAATTCGTGCTTCCAAGTTCTGTGCTTGACAGCATCACTTGTTTTAGTGTATTTTTGTAGCCCTCATAATGAACAACAAAGTCTTCCAAGTTGTAAGACTTGTAACTTGCTTAACAAATGAGGATTGGCCATAACTTGTAAGATGATTGGATTGTTAGCTGGCTCGCTGCCGATTTGTATAGTAAGCAAGTTGGTTTCACGACCCATTTCAAATGCAGAGCCCACAAGTTTACTACTACAGTGCAGCAATTCATATTGTCCAGCAAGAAAGAATAACCACTCTAGCTCAGTCTTTGAACAGACTTTGTCCTTTTGTGGACCGCTTTTGAGTTTATAGGAATCATATTTTTAATCATGAACTTTTTATCATTCAACCACTGTTTGGTTATGATGAGACTTCTGTACAACCTTGGATTTTATAATTTTTCCTCAGAGACTTTGCTGTTGTGCCGGTGGTGTAGTTGTTGCAAATAGGATATGATTGTATTACTCCTCTTGTATATATTATGGTTACGCTAGTGTAATTGATGACATAATTGTGAATGTATTGGTAGATTGTATTACTTGACAATGAGTCATCTGATCTTGAAGCACTGGAGTGGCACCCTGTATTTTTTCTGTGACCATGGTTGGAATCACTCATCTTAAATCATCTTTCCTCATTGAAATGAATGCATATGTTCTCAATCTGCATACAGCATCAGCTCGCTGCTTTCATTTTGCCTTTGAGTTCCTGAAGTTCAACCATATGTCAATTTTTTGGTCACAAGACAAAGCAAAATCTGTCAAAAATCAAAATTCGGGTCCTTGTAACTGAGCTACTATATATATACTTTGTTTTACCAGGCAAAGGCACAGTTGACTCCATTTCAACTAATGTGCCTTGTAAAGAAGTAGAACATGGGAATTGGGCTTACATTCATGCAGATAAGCTGTATGACAACTTGGGACAGTGGCTATTCTTTTCTCACGATCGTAAAGGCATGGAAATGGGAGTTCAGAATCTTTCTGCAACAGGGTCAAAGGCAAAATCACAGACAGGACCTCAAAAATTCTGCTGATGTGCTGTAGACGTAAGCACTTTACCAAGCATCCAATCAGATTGCTCTGTCATCCTTTGCTATTCACGGCCCATAGGGGCTATGGTATACTGTGATACATTTACATCCATCTATATAAAAAAATTAGCTTTCATACATCATTGCTCCATCATCAAATCTACTGTGGTGATGTTGATTTCGGCGTTACATACATACTGTACAATAGCCTCATGTAATGGTCTGCTACTGTTGCCCAAGCTGTGCCCTCAGTGAGTTCAGTTTCAAAAGTCCTTAATACAACTCCACGTCCAATCAGTGACATCGTGACACAACCAACACCACAAATCTCCCATCTTATCCTTAACCAGGAAAAAGCACCACTTTGGCACAACCAGAGCTAATTGCTTGTTCAGGCCCACTGCTTTTGCACTTGAGTTAATATATCCCCTCTATTACAATGGAATTAATTGCTCGTATATACAGAGGGACAACTTGCTCTCGCAACCTCAACAGCATAGAAATGAACTCTCCGAATTGGCACAGATCAGTCAAAATATGTCTATTGATGGCAATAACTGGAGGATGTAAGATGCTGTATATTTGTTTTGGTTTTACCGATGTTAAGAGAGACATGGATCATCTGGCAGTGTTTGGCTATTGAGCAGTGAAGCCAAATGTTCCAGCTCTAACATCTAAAATAACTGCTGGTGACTTATTGCCCATGTGCTCTTTTCATGTTTGCTTTGTCCACTCGTTAAAGCGAGGCTGCATTTCTTAAACTACAGGCCAATAATTAGGATTAGAGGTGTGTGACCATGTTTGAAGTATTTATGTTTCAAAGATAATGTTCAGAGAAATATTGAGAGCATGTGAATATTTAATGTAGTTCTTTGTAGAAGCAATCAATGGCTGCAGTTTCCTTCCTTTCTTTGCTGCAGATTGGTTAGACCGCAGTTATGTGTGGTATTTGTCAATATAATTTATTTCTTGTTTTCCCTTTCCTATTCAGTATTTGGGCAGGGCTATAGTGATTACTTAAGTAATGTGGTATGCCACCTGGTACAGGCATTTCATTCATAAACATTTGTTTGCCACAAAGATTATTTTATGTGTATGCACAGAACAAGAGCAGGTTTTATGTGGATCATATTTAAAATGCATTTGTAACAGTGTTTGGTATTTCAGGATAAGAGATGGCCTCTTTCTCCCATATATTGAGTGGCATTTAAAAAATGTTTACATTTGTAGCAAATTTTTCGTACATATGGTACAGTACCAAACTGGAGAAAGCACAATTGTTAGATGAATTGTTCTTATACCGTATACGAGTCATGCCTTTCTAGTTTTATCAAGGAAGAAGTGGAAAATAAAAATGAAACCCAATATGATCAGCTGGTTATATGAAACTAACATGTAAAGATTATTCATCCATCCATCAACACTAAATCTGTTAAGTAAATTTCCCGATTTCTCCCGAAAAGATAGCAACAGTTAAGTTGTTGCAGCCTGTTATGTTGTTTCATGTTACTTCTTATACAATTGTTGCCACCTTTGTCACTCTTATTTTTAACGCTGATGCCTTACGCTAAAGGGCTCTCTCCCCTTCTGCTGTCTTGCAGGCGGACTTGACAGGAATCAAATGGAAGAGGTTTGTCTGGCAGGGTCCCACCTCTGCACCCATCCTGTTCCCGGTGACGGAGGAGGATCCTATCCTGTGCAGCTTCAGCCGCTGTCTCAAGGCCGACGTGCTGAGTGTATGGCGACGCAGCCAGCGCCAGGGTCGGCGGGAAATTTGGCTGTTCTGGTGGGGGGATGACCCCAACTTTGCTGATCTCATCCACCCTGAGCTTTCTGGTGAGGGCTACTTAACGTACATTCCCAGTATGGTGTTTTTCAGCTGCATAGTAATACATGGTACATGTTGTCCCTTACTAGATCCTGACAGGAGAGTTGACTTTAGAGTGTTGAGTGTGCGCGAGAGTAAGTGTATAATGTACTTTGCAGCTGCATGATAGTTAAAAGGGAAGCTCACATCACATCAAAGTCTGTTTACAGGTCTTGGGAAGTGCAACGGCATATGTGATAAGAGTCTTTTATGGCTGCTCTGGAAGCCGCAGGAATTCCTGAAAGACGCTGTTTGTTTAAAAATGAAAATCTGGGGTTATGAACGTTGACTTGAAAGTGAGTTTAGCTGTCCTTTAGTTGATACTTTG
This sequence comes from Syngnathoides biaculeatus, assembly GCF_019802595.1. Classification (NCBI taxonomy): domain Eukaryota; kingdom Metazoa; phylum Chordata; class Actinopteri; order Syngnathiformes; family Syngnathidae; genus Syngnathoides; species Syngnathoides biaculeatus. The sequence goes on along the minus strand of NC_084657.1, from coordinate 3,642,148 downwards.
CTGACATGCCAGACACTATTATACCTGAGATAGTTTTGTGTAAGTAATTGAGTCGTCATGTTTCGACAACAAAAGTATATAAAATAAAAATGTAACCCTCCGCACCACCAGTTTGATTGCTTTTAATGAACTCTTCATTGTGTGTTTTGACTGATGTAAAAGCGCAACACTTGTAACAAAATCACAGTAGTTTGGGTTGTATTTCCAAATTAGATGATTGAAAAAGACATGCTAAATGTGATTAAGTGCCATAGCAGGAAATATAATATATGAATATGAAATTAACACCCCGCTACGACTTCACCATTTGTTGGAGTCACTCAAGCCAGAAGAGTGATAGCAGTAAAAGAAATAGGAAAGTGTAAAGGGTTGGCAGCTTCTGTATAATAAAAACATGAACATAAATCACACTGTCATGGTATGTTATTGGTTGTTCAATGAAAAATGATAAAGGTTTCAGTGCCTGTCAGGTGAGCACAGGGGATACCCTGTAAGTCGCCACCCCAGGGAAATGTTAAAATCTTTGACTGATGAGCCAGCCACACTGGTAGTGCCAGCACCTGTAGGGCACCGCTTTCACCATGGAGACACCAGCTATTATTTGGTCTCATGTTCACATTATTGTTTGAGAGGGGGGAGGCTCAAATCAGGGTGAGTATATTGCCATGCTGCACATTAATCAGAGCATGTGTGGCTATTCTACACAGAATGGACAAGAAATTAAGAATGTGTAAAACCGAGCTCAGCTTCTAACTCAAGCAAACCACAGCAAGCAGGTGCAACCATGTGGAAATGAGGAAAATGCGCCCTCTCCTTACTTTATTCTGCTCCCTCCTCACTAACAGTGCTAAGAGATGAGAGAGGCCATTTTTATTTATGCTTGTTGCCATGTTGATTGAACTTTGGAGGCTGAGGTAAGCCCATCTTTGATGTGACTTCAGTTCATTATTGGACAATATGCCTGAAGTGGACTCCGAGTGAAGCCTGAAGGCTTCGATGAGCGGTCCATTCAGTCCTCCTAACTGTTCCCAGTAATAGCCTGAAGCGTATGCCTCAGGTCTAAGAGTGCTACATTTAAAGTAAGATGGGTGGTATCGAGGAGCTGTAATAGGAAGAAGTTAAAGCCCCCGCTATTGGTTGCACATGCTCTGGGTAGTTTCACACCAGAAATGAAAGGAGTGAATATTGCCAAGAGCAGCTGTATCGCTGGGGAATTGGGAATGATGAATCATCTTTTTTTCAAGGCTTGTGACTTTTGATGTTCTTTTTAAACTAGACCAACAATCATTTTGAATGAAAACAATACATTTTGGATTTAATGGCACTTTTTGCAAACATGCAATGTTCCATCTACACACAAATGCTATTTATTTATTTATATCCCCCCCAAATGTTGGGCTCTCAAACGTGCGTGCGTGTGTGTAAGGTGTGGCTTGTCCACACAGGTACACTCACACATTTGTGCCATATTTTTGTGATTGTAATTTTTAGCCAGGATATAACCACACAATAAACACAAAAATCATTTACTCTCAAATTTTGTCCCAAGTACGAATATATTAAGATAACTTTGCAAAAGTATACTTTTTATACTAGTGGCTGGCTTACACGTGTTAACAAGTAATCACAGATACTGAGTCAAAGGTTAGAATGATAATACAGTTCAAGTGCTGGAAGTCATTTATTGATTGACACTCTTTACTGTATAGTCTAAGGATCCTTCAATGCATCCAGGATTAGACGTTACGTTTATTGATTCTTAGAAACAACTCTGTGTACATGCAGAATTTAGAGTTGATTGTGGTGTTGAGAAGTTTTCTAGAGAAGAGAGCATGCATGTCTTACCTTGCATCTGCAGTGAGTGTAGTTAAAAATGAATCCAGTTAATAAACCAATGGGTATACTTTTGTTTTGAAAATGAAGAAAAAAAAAATCTATTTTCATCATTATTCCAAATGTTGGTGCAATTTGGTGGTTATCATTTAAATCAGATGTATTCCCATTACTTTTGCAAGATGAAATTGCAGTCGTTCTCCCTCTCTTCAACCCTCATTAGATTAGCGGCCTGTGAAAGTCTTAATTTTGACCAAGTGCCATTTCTGTAAACCAGCGTGCCAGTAATCCCTTCTCTCCAGGGACATGGAGGGGGAGGGGGAGGGGGGAGAAGGAGTTGAGCCAAAAAGATGAGGGTACTGAAGGGAAGAAATTTGAGGATTTTTTGAAACGTCTGACACTGATTCACTGTTGAGACAATGTAAGGGTAACAAAGTGCCAAGCACCGTCTTAACATTATTGGACAACCCACCTTACTGTTGTAACACAAGAGAAGTAACTCTAATCTTCCCCTGGCTACATACTGAAATTGTCCCCCAGAAGTGATTGCCATTGTTGAATTAAATGGCAGCCCTCCCCCTTCCATAGGTTTGGAATATCCATTTATTGTTATGCAAATACCATACTCTCATCGCCCTCTCCCCTCCAATAGCAGTTGCAGTCTTCTGACCAGGGGCATCAACATCAAAAGATAAATGGCTGCCTTCTCCCCCTCTCTAAAGACACACTGATCTTTTCTTCATAGGAATTTGCAATTGTGTGGGAATAGTTTCTCCATGGTATGTCTCCGAAGTTCAGACTAGTTTGTCTCGGTCCTTTTTTCTATTTGAGTCCCAGTGGTATTTGGACATTTGATGATGGTCTACATTAGTGGTTGTGCAGTTCTTCCTGAGCATTCACGAGTATACCCCAGCAGATTTGTGAGAAAATCATGTTTCTGTTCACAATATTTATTCCTGAGTTTTATGCACACAAAAATGTTTTCAAACAAATTCTGCTTCACAGGAATTAACCCACAGTTGTATAGTCATCAGAAATGAGTTTTTCTGATGCTCCTGACAAAAGGATAAAGAGCTTGCCTTTTAAAGTGTTTGTAATGTCTAATTTCAAACGCAAATTATCTTATCTAGACGAAAATATATGTTCGACTGTACCATAAAATGCATAATCTTTTCGATGTGTTTACCAAAGTCTAAGCGTTTATGAATTAAAGTCCGCGAACTTTGACCGAGTTTCGTGTATCTGAAAGACAACTCATTTCAGGGGTGGAGCCTCGTACGTCACTACAGGTGGACCTGGTATTGTGTGACTGGTACTTATGGCATCAGTTTACCACGTGAAATTATATTTATGGTGAAGCAAGACATCACCATCTATTTCTCTCAAATTAATGTGGTAACATTTTAAACAGATTTCGTTCATTAAAATCCTTATTTGAGAAAATATACCAACTTAGACTGTGGACTACATTATAACCTGTTTGTTTTGGTGCAATAATAAACGAGCCTTGTACACTCATCGTACTGCTGATAGTTTCTCATACAAGCACAGGCAGATCCATAATGCTGTGCAACAAACGGCTGGGTGGTCGTGTACCTATTTACTAAATACAGTGTTTGCATAATTTTAAAACAAGAACAGAGATTTTGTCTATACATTCACGATATCGAAGCCTTTACTATTTATCAGTTTATGACTAACTAAAGCAAACAAGAACTTCACAGATGCTTACCAGTCTTTGTTTCCAACATGAGGCATATCCTGCTCCATGCGCCTGACTGCTTGCTCGGCACTTTCTACTGCATTCGAACATGTGTGCTGTCTAACTGGCTCAAATTGATAACCTTTAACGCCTCTATAAAGCTGGTATTCTTCACAGTCTTCGTGGGACCGTTCAGAATAGTGTTCATCGTTCGAAACATCGGAAAATTCATCATCGTTCTTACAATGTATTCTTCAAAAGAATAACTAAAAATTTCCTTGCAATTCTTGCCTTTTCCATCTTGTGACCGCATTTTCAACATGTTTGCAAAGGCTCAACTGCAAAGTTGTTGCTAGTTTCCAAATAATTGTGTATAAAAGTTTAGCTGTACATTCTTTATTTACAATAATACAGTGGTACCTCTATTTATGAAATTAATTTGTTCCGGAAGTTGTCTCGTAACATGAATTTTTCATAAGTAGAAGCGCATTTTTCATATAAATAGCCTAATCCGTTCCAAGATCCCCAACACCCTCCTCTGCCAAAAGTAAGCATTCAAACTCCATAATGTAAAGAAGAATAAAAATGTTTTTCATTTACCTTTGGTCTTTGGGCAACTAGGCAAAGGACAGGGTGAGTGACAAGCAAAAGACAAAAAGTCACACACTGTGGCAGAGACATTAATACTTCCCGCCATTGTAAATCAGATGCTTAGACCTAGAGCGACTAAAGACATCGCCAAAGTCCGTTTTTTATTTAACACCATCTCCATACATATTGGTGACATTGCTGCAGACATTGAAAATTTGGTTTTGGAAAAGGTCTGTATCACTATTGACTGGGCATTGCAACTTGAAAAGTCCACTGATAGTGGACATTCCCAACTCCTGGCCAGTGTGCAGTTTGTGGATAGATATGCTATAAGAGAAAAAATAATTCGCCAGCCATTGCAACAAAAAAACAACAGGAGAGGAATTTTTTTTTAAGGTCCTGTCTTGGATATCTTGAACAAAGTGGACTTAAATCGGAAAACTGCACAGGTGTCTGTACTGATTGAGCATCAGCAATGGTCGGACGTACCAAAGGCTTTGTAAGCAGAGTGAAAGAAAGAGACCTCCATGTGACTGTTACGCACTGCATTTTACACTGTGAGACCTTACCGGCAGACCGAGATCCTATGTTGGATGATGCTGTGCGCATGGTGAACTTTCTAAAATTATAACCTTGGAAAAGTCGCATATTTGCATCATTATGTGAGGAAATGGGTGCGGAATATAGCGCTTTATTGTTTCATAGAAGTCTGGTGGTTGCCCCGTAGCAAGGTACTCACTCGCCCGTGTTTATGAACTGCTGGAGGAAATACGTGTTTCTGACAAATGAGAGGTCCGATTACATAAAGCTGCTTGCAACTGTGGAGTAGTGTGCAAACCTGGCATACTTGGTTGACATTTTTCACCATCTAAATGAACTAAATACATGTATGCAAATCTGAACTGAAAACCTGCTTACAACACAGATAGAATAAATGGATTCCATTCAAAGCTGCAACTCTAGAAACAATGTGGAAAATGGAAATCTTGAAATGTTCATACTAGTAAGTTTCTTTCGGCTTGTCCCGTTAGGGGTCGCCACAGTGTACCATCTCCGATGAACAGTCATATTTGTTTGGAGCAATGGCAAAATGTCAACACAAGAGCATTATGTGAGATATTAGTGAAACATTTTAAAACACTTTTTTTCTTCAGCCTCCATTCAATCCCTTGAGTGCATGAGGGACCCATAGAGTTCAGCATCGGTTGGTGGAAAGGACATGACTCGAGCAACTGGAGAAACTAACTGAATCCTAGTTTAAAGCTAAGCTTCGCTGATTTTTGGTTGGCTACTGCCAAGGAGTACGCCATTCCCTCAATTGAAGCTAGTTTGACATTGCTCCCATTTCCCACAAGATAGCTCTGTGAGATGAGCTTTTCAAGCCTGACTCCTATAAAAAGTAAAACCAGAGACCTGTTGAGGAAGAGCTATGTGTTTCATCAATTCCTGCCAGAATATCAGATCTATCTTAATCCAAACATGCCCAGGTGTCACATGGAGTGAGTATTATATGATTATTAAATGTATTTGGTTTGCGTTTGTTTGATTTTTATTCACTACGCTTTGGTGAGAACAATTGCATATTGTTCATATAAGCGGCAGAGATTTATTTTTACATTTTCTACTGGTGGTGTGCCGTGGGATTGTTTTGAATGAATAACGTGTGGTTTTGCTCGAAAAAGGTTGAAAAACACTGCAGTGAGAGATAAGTGTGAAATTATACAATCCATATTAACAACATGTTCTAGGCTAGGGAATAGTAATGGTAAGTGCTCAAGCCAGAGGGTTCGGACTATATACTTACTGACACAAACAGCAAACTTTACCATCCTTTTTACATTTTTTTTTCTTATGGAGGTAGCCATGCAGAAATGTTATTAAAAGGGCATCTACTGGGCTCAGTGTCTTTGCAGTGAAGACACAGTCTAACTGTACTGTAGCTTCTCATGGATCGTTGCATCTAACAACCAGCTCTGCATTGCTATGCTGCACGGAGCTGTTTCCCTGACCCCCACATTACATACAACTTTGCCACTGGGCAACAGCTCCTACACATTTCCAACCTCATGTTGTTATATATTTGTTTTCGATTTAATATGATGGTGTGGCTATCCCACCATTTTGAAAATGCATGGGTGTTGCAGCATATATTTAGTCATTGCTGAATGTTAGATCTTAAGAGAATGAGAGAGACAACGAAGATTGTGAGTGAGGAAGGGAACTAGTGCTGCATTTAAAGTGTCCATCTCCTTGGCCATTCTTGATGATCACTTTGTACTGCATCCATGGATATGGTGATTAAAGGAAGAAAAGCTTTTTTTAGTAGTACTCTTTTTTGCTACTGCTTTTAAAATATATATATCCAAGTGGCATTTTCTTTTACATCCTGTGAGACTGACCCCCACTTCACTTTTTTTGTCAGGTCAATCCCATTTTTTTTTTGTGGACTTAGTGAAGATCCCACAACTTTTTGCTCAAGAAAGCAAACCTCATGAATTATCCCAAGTTGTCCAAATGTGTTACAGCAGAGTACCCAAACCACATATGAATATCAAATTAATCCATATTTTCAGAGAAAATAATGCCCAGCTACATATAGGACAAGTCAGAAAACTGGAAATCAACCTAATAGATTTTACTTTTTGAATATGTATTTATAAAATCAGCAATGATACGTTTGTTTGCACAATTGAGTGCCAAGTTTTGATTTTGACTCATGAGGTCTACACATCAAATGTCGAAATTACAAGCATGTCATTTTATTACTGTTTATTTTTTTAACCAACTTAAATTTGCAAAAAATCTGTCAAAATTACAGTGGAACCTCAATTTAACAGACTAATTGGTAGGAATTGTATCGTCCTGGCAAGATGGCGTCGCTTTCATGAGCCATGAGGATAGTGTGCTTCCTTTTCCCATCTCTGTTGTGATTGGATGACATAATGGGCTTGACAAAAAAGAAAAAAACATGCTTATGCTGTACCAAAATCAGAATAGCATGCTTGTGAGACGTGTGCGCAATGAGCGACCAAGTAAACAATAGAGGCTATGACCGGAAACATGGGTACAAGTTACTGTCTGTCGATTGCACCAGTAAACAAGAGCGGACAATTCTGGACTTATGAGTGGGGGTGTGTTTTGAATTCCAACCAGACACTACTGTTCTGTCCTCTAACTTGGCTCATTCAAAGGCTTAATGTCAGACCCTGCACATCCGCAATAAACGAAAAACCATGTGAGAGAGCGAGAGAACGTTAAAAAAAAAATTTAAAAAAAAAGTAGTTTTACTGCACTCATACACTTTAAACACGTTTAAACTCATCACAGTGTATCTGTGTAACATCTTAAAACATTCTCTTAAAACACATTGTATCCATCCAGCCAACCATCCATTTTTTTGTGCCTCTTATCACTCGGGTCGCAGAAATTGTAAGTATAAAATTTAGTGAAATATGTGTTATACCTATTGTAGGCTCAATCTTAGATACTTGAATGTGCCTTTTAGAGGTAGGCCGAGTGAGGTGATGTGTCATCAGTGAGTCTGACAGCAGCTCATTTTATTTGATTTTTACTCTTCTTTACTGCCATACAATAAACGGCTGAAAAGTGCCTCAGTTACTGTGGTTCTCCCCATGTGAGGGCTTTACAGCAAGTATGCTGTAAAACCCATAATGATCACTTTAAAAAAAAAAAAGTGCTTACAAGCATAATTTTATTATAATTTCATTTAAAGTGCTTCTACAAACCGGTGTATAAACATTTACAGCAACCTAACATGATACAGCACTTTATGTATTACAGTTACTTTCATTTAATTGTGTTATACTCTGCAGCATGCACATTGTGTTTAAGATGGTGTGTTAAAGTTAGTAAAGAGGATGCACTGGCTGTTGAAATCCTTCTAAAGTTGGCGTGTTCCCTGCATTTGCTTGACATCACGCACGCTCTTGCGTACACGGACATCCACAAATCACATTTAGCAATTCATCATTCAAATTTGACAGGGTTGTTAACAGTACTTTTTTATTTGGTGGTCAAATTTTAAAGACTCATTTTTATTTCACAGGGGCAATAGCTTTTAACAAAACATTTGAAATGTTTGACAACATCAATAAATCATCAATTGGAATAAATATTCCCATTGCGGTTAAAGTCAAAACAAAAGTATCATTGAAGAAAATGAATAACAGGGGCTGCTTCAACACAAAATTTCTGCCTGAAATTGCAACAAAAATCCTGCATGCAGTATACAGTGGTGGCTTGAGATAGGAGTGATACGGCTTTAGTTTTTCAAGACACTGGTGGTCTTTTGGCATTTTTTTTTTTTTTCATTTTTCTTTGACCGGCACATAAAAAGTTTACAATATAAGTGTAGTGTGATGGTATTAAACACAACTGTCTTCAAGACAATCTGAAGTTTTCCAAATAATGAATTATTCTTAAATCATCAACTTTATGACTCCCAGTTTATGTTTACCCTATTTTTGCCACTACAAGGCACACCTAAAAGCCTTTCATTTTCTCATAAGCCAACGGTGCGCCTTATATATGAATCGATATTGAGCCTTTAGCGCAGCTCCATTTAATTGATGCATATCGTAACCCCAGGCTCTACTGCAGCGTCTATTCTATGCGCCTTATAATGCGGTGCGACTTACATGTTAAAAAAAAGCTTAAAAATAGGCCATTCATTGAAGGTGCGGCAAATACGCTATTGTAAACCTCAAACTAAGACAAGTGCATGTTGTGTAGTTTTAACAACCACTTACCATACCTTCTCAGCTTAATGCTTGCAAACTATGCAAAACACTGTACGGGGTAATGAATGACATTTCTGTAGTTGCTTTTAATGGTTGTTTAACATGTAAAACATGCAATGATTCTCAGAGTCATGCATACTGTATGCAGCGGCTGAAACAGGTATTTGTCTAACCCTAACCCTCAAATGTATTTCCAAAAGTGCTAGAAAAGTAATCCAAAGTAATCCGCATATGCAAGGAAAATAAAACAAATAATATTAAATTAAGTTTGTGTAATCATGTGAAATGACACAGGGGAAAATGTATTAAACAATCCAACTGATATTTATCTAATACTTTGTACAAAAGCCTTTGTTTGCAATGATCACGTCAAGATGGAGAAACTGGTTGCATGCATTGGTCTGAGAGTTTCCTTGGCAGTGTGTGTTCTGGATCATTATCCTGCTGAAATGCCCACCCTTTTCATTTTCATCATCCTCATAGATGGTAGCAGATTTTTGTCACTGTCCATTTTTAGGGTGATGTCTAATGCCATTTCATCTCCGAACATTTACATTTTTCCCTCATGAGACAAGACTATATTATTCTAGTATTTAACTGGCTTGTCCAAATGATCAGGAAACTTTGACATCCTTTTTTTTTTCTTTCAGCAATGGGGTCTCGCATGGTGAGCGTGCATACAGCCCATGGCAGTGGAGTGCATTACTCAGTGTTTTCCTTGTGACAAGTAGACTTTACACGATCAGGATTTTCGGACCGATCAGCGAGTTTAAAAGAAAAAAAAAAAAGCGATAACGGATCTCCGATACGGTCACAAGATGGAGCAATGTGTTTATTCAAATGATCTGTCCCTTTTACTTTGACACTTTTGTATATAACTGCTCAAAAAATACATTTACAATAAATGTATCTTTATCTATTTATAACAGTGAGGCATGGAGACAGACAAAACAATTTAATGGGCTTCTATTAGATGGCAGTTCGTATACTAATTAATTGATCTACTTTTTGTGACATTTTTGTGTGTGTGCCACGAGATTTTTAATTCTAAAATATGTGCAGTGGCTCAAAGGTTGGAAATCACTGCTCTGGTCTGATCCATCCATCCCTTTTCTGAGCCGCTTATCCTGATGAAGGTCACGGGAGTGCTGGAGGCACAAAGAGACAAACAACAGTCCCACTCACAATCACATCTTGGGGCGATTAATGCATTCAAAATTGTCGATATAAAAATGCTCAACACAACCTTAGATGATATCTGATGAAAATCTTTATTTTAAAGTTACAGTACCGATGACATGACCTATTTGATACATTGTTATTTTCAATGAGTGGACTTCCCCTTTAACAAATAAAAACCTGAAAAGTGGGATGTGCAATATTATTCGGCCCCCTTGCATTAATACTTTGGAGCGCCACCTTTTGGTGCAATTACAGCTCCAAGTCGCTTGGGGTATGTCTCTATCAGTTTTGCACATCGAGAGAGACTGAAATTCTTGCCCATTCTTCCTTATAAAACAGCTTGAGCTCAGTGAGTTTGGATGGAGAGCGCTTTTGGACATCAGTCTTCAGCTCTGCCCACAGATTCTCGACTGGATTCAGGTCTGGACTTTGACTTGGCCATTCTAACACCTGGATACGTTTATTTGTGAACCATTCCGTTGTACATTTGGCTTTATGTTTTGGATAATTGTCCTGTTGGAAGATAAATCTCCGTCCCAGTCTCAGGTCTTTTGCAGACTCCAACAGGTTTTCTTCCAGAATGGTCCTGTATTTGGCTCCATTCATCTTCCCATCAATTTTAACTATATTCCCTGTCTCTGGTGAAGAAAAGCAGGCCCAAACCATGTTTGACCGTGGGGATGGTGTGTTCAGGGTGATGAGCTGTGTTGCTTTTATGCCAAACACTGTTGCAAACACATTGTGGCCAAAAGTTTGATTTTAGTATCATCTGACCAGAGCACCTTCTTCCACATGTTTGGTGTGTCTCCCAGATGGTTTGTGGCAAACTTTAAACAAGACTTTTTTATGGATATCTTTGAGAAATGGCATTCTCTTGCAACTCTTCCATAAAGGCCAGATTTGTGCAGTGTACGACTGATTGTTGTCCTATGGACAGTCTCTCCCACCTCAGCTGTAGATCTCTGCAGTTCATCCAGGGTGATTATGGGCCTCTTGGCTGCATCTCTGATCAGTCTCCTCCCTGTTCAAGGTGAAAGTTTAGAGGGACGGCCCTGTCTTGGTAGATTTGAAGGGGTCTGATACTCCTTCCATTTCAATATGTTTGCTTGCACGGTGCTCCTTGAGATGTTTAAAGCTTGGGAAATCGTTTTGAATCCAAATCCGGCTTTAAACATCTCCACAACAGTGTCTTGGACCTCGCTGGTCTGTTCCTTGGTCTTCATGATGCTCTCTGCACTTTAAACAAAACCCTGAGACGATCACAGAGCAGGTGCATTTATACGGAGACTTGATTACACACAGGGGGATTCTATTTATCATCATCAGTCACCATTGAGATATCCTCACTGAACGTCTGGAGTAAGTTTGCTGCGTTGAAAGTAAAGGGGCCGAATAATATTGCGCGCCCCACTTTTTCTGTTTTTTATTTGTTAAAAAAATATAAAATATCCAGTAAATTTCATTCCACTTCCTGATTGTGTCCCACCTATATCTTTGTTTGAAGCCTGAAATGTGGCAAAAAGTTTAAAAGTTCAAGGGGGCCGAATACCTTCACAAGGCACTGTAGGTTGCTTACTTTTAATAAACATTTCTTTGGTCAAGGAAAATAAGCCTGTCTACAACATGAGGCTTTAGGGAAACCCTTTACATATTACAGTAACACCCCTGACACTGGAAAAACCATCTTGGATGGGATAGAGGTATTTCTAATCTGTATTATTCAGCTGTAGCAAGTTTATTTCATGCTGCTGTCATGTTAGGTCAACTTCCTCTCTCTTATTGTGAAGTCATACTATTGCAAGTTGTCAATTAAAAAGTGATGTGCTCTGATTTGAGGGGGAATAAGGCAACCTGTGGTAAATGGAGCCCCTCAGATTTGAATAAGCGATAGCACAGGTTATGTGTAGATCATCACAACAGCTGGTACCACCATTGAAGTGAATCAGTACGTGGATAAGTAACTGCTTTTTCAACACGTGTGCCATAGCTTTGGCCAAACAGTAAGCTCTCGTTTATCATGGAGTTTCTGTTCCAGAAAACCCCTGCAATACATAAAACCTGTGAAGTAGTGAGTGAATATTTGTTGTGTCTCTGTATGGAGAGCGAGAAAGACATAATATTTTTTACCCTTATTACACTTTTAAAGTCTTTTTAAAATGTACTCTGCTTAAATGACATGAAGAGCAGCCCATGTGGAAATTGGGACCGCACCTCACATGGTCCTTTCAGTTTCGTGAGTGAAAATAATTTTGGGAATCCAGAATTAATCGCGGTGATGTTTTTAACTACAGATCGGTAGTTCTAAAAAATGAAGCTATACTGTTTTTTACTTGCATTTGTTCTTGTCGATATTGTTAGGAGTGTATGCGTGACCTGTTTGTCAGGCTAGGTTTTTTGCTATTTGTGAATGTATTTCATAAAGCTTGAATGTGGCTTGTGTTTGGAATAGTGGCTTTCAGGTCATGTTGTATTCTCGAGCAATTTGGTGACTAACCAAATGTATTAGTTGAGATTTTGGTCATGTTTCTTCTTATGCTAAGAATAAAGAGCCCAGTTAACCTAATATGAGTCAATGCTGCCACATAAAAATTGTAAGTGTATCGGAGATGTGTTGGTGAGTCACTGCACTACACTGACCTATAAAACAAACCAAAAAACTCATCGATGCACTGAATCCGCAATAATAGTGGGGGGTATTCAGCCTCATCAACTTGTGGTTGCCTTCCACCAGATTCTTGTTATAATTCAAAATACACTAAACAGTGTTTTGCAAATAATTCATAAGCAAAACAGTGTAAAAAGGATTCCGCTATCTACTCATTTATTTTGGCCGCAACAGGCTTAGAACAAACTTTGCAGCAGCTGTTTTTTTTTTTTTTTTCTCATTCTGTGATGCTGCAAACACAAACCAATTCCAAATGACTGACCAACTGTGCCTATTCTCTAAAGTGGGTTCTCTCTCTCCCCCAATATCATCAGTGTCCTGTACTGTAAACAGTGTTGGTCAGCCGTGACACGATTCTCTTGGTTGTTTGGGGGGGGGGGGGAATTGTCCAGATTTAAAAAGATCAATTAATCAATATATTCACGTAATTGGTTAGCCCAATATCAGAGAACAGTTTTTTTAGGGCGAATCTCTTCCTTGTGAACCACCCTATGTGGTTCCCTTTTTTTGTCCTCTTGTTCCAGCTCCCTGTCTCCTGCTCTTTGATAGATCTCTCTTGACTGGCATAGCGCTGAGACTCGGCCATGCATGCTGTGCCGGCCCATGGGTGCAGTCTCCCTCCTCACTGTCTCTCTGTCCCTTCTCTGCTCAGGAAATAGTCATTAATTAGTGATGCAGGCTTTGTACAGCTGTGCTTGTTCTTTCTCCCCACTTGCAGATAAAGACGAAATGGAGGATAGGACAAACCTTGTGGCCAACCTTGGTAGAATCCCCACGAGCGCGCTCGATCACAAAGCATTTATCTTGCTGTTTAACGATCGTTGCGCTAAGTGCTTATACATGCATGTATATGAAATAATGTGGATGGATCACCTGACATCGACCACCTCTTAAAAATATTTCCCAAAGCTCTTTTCACATTCTATAACTAATGGATACACACCATTTTGTGATGGACTCAAGAAATTGTGATGTCTGCCAAATTCTGCTTTATGTAATGAGCAAGTTGTGCTTTGTGTGTCCTTGCGTGTGGTACAATAGGTGGCGGTGTTTTGAACAGAGCTGCTGTGCATCCGCTTAAGAGCTTTTATAAAGGTCACTTCATCTGGGCCTGCGACACAGGAGGCAGTGTCATAAAACTCCCCCAGCCATCAGCTTGGCCAATAAATCTTTGTCTCAATGAGGCCACTTATCTTGAGGAACACAACATGCCATCAAAAAGGCAGCAAGAGTTTTTAGCCTCAGATACTCATGAAATAAATCTACATTTTTAAATGATGCGTCATGTACGTTTCCCACCACTACTACTGTGACTAATATTAATAACTAAAAATGGCAGTACTTTTGCTCAAATTAAAGCAGAATTTTTTTCTGGCCTCACAAAGAACTACATTTCATAATTATTAGCACTTAATCATTTCTTGAATAGAACAAAACCACCAAAATTAAACTACATTTGTTCCCTGATTAACATTTGTGTTGTCACGTGTAAACAACATTTCCATCCCAGGACCTGTTTCAGTCATAAAACTCTTACAAAGTGAAGTTTATTATGTACCGTCATTTTTCAAAAATAATGTACAAATTTTTCCAAAAATATTTTCAAAAAGGTAACAGAGCGCATTATATTTAGGTACACATATTTGTTGTTACTGCACCAAAGACCAGAAACGACTGCCCTTGAATTTGTTTTAACTTAAACCAAGACATAAAATGTCGACTACAATGGCGAGTTGTGCAGCTGCTTTTAAAAGAAATTCCTAACCCTACTTCATGACAAACTGGGTCTCTTGCAAACTTATGAAGGGTAAATCCATCCCCCCGAGTGTTCAAGCAATGTCCAGCATTGCAACGAGCCAGCATTTTGGCTAACACGAAAGATCAACGAGCTACCTTCCTGGAGGTAAAACTAATAGAAACAAACGAGTCCACTTGAGGGGTGTCCTGCCATGTACGTCACTTCCTGCTTTTTCTCGAAAATAAATCCCTCTAGAGGATTTTCATGGCAGGAGTTACAAAAAGGTGTATATGTCAAAATCACGTTTTGTGGTGAAAATACGCATGGGTCCATGTCGGCTGATGTTTTTTCATTAATAACATAGTAAAAATCATGCATTTCATGACAGTGGCACTTTAAAAATATTAAAATCTCGTTTTATGCCCAAATATTTAATGCAAAAATGTTTAAGTCAAACAGTGTTAAATGTTTATTTAAGACTGTTATATGTGTTATCAACAGTATTAATAAAATGTTATGCTATCGTTTAGCATTTATTTTAGTTGGTGTAGGGATTCCATTCTGACAATTAGAGGGACCACGACAAGCGTGTCCTGTCCCAAGATTATAATACAGCTACATCAGCACGTGCACAATGATTATTATTAATGATTCTTGTACAGAGTTTTTTGAAAAACAATACAAGTACAAACCCAACAAAATGTAAATACAGATAATTCCCAATATTTTGAGCATATGGGTAGCAGCAAATTGGTGGTGCGCATTGTACATTGGTAAAAGCGTTTTCCTGATTTTTCTAGGTCAACTTTAGGGGTGCATATTATCCTTCAGGATGCATTCTTTTTCTTCTTTTCCTTTCGGCTTGTCGCGTTAGCGGTTGCCACACCGTGTCATCTTTTTCCATCTCAGCCTATCTCGTGCATCTTCTTCTCGAACACTCACTGTCCTCATCTAACCTTTCTTTGGTCTTCCTCTCGCTCTTTTGCCTGGCATCTCCATCCTCAGCACTCTTCTACCAATATACTCACTCTCTCGGCTCTGGACACGTCCAAACCATCAAAGTCTGCTCTCTCGAACCTCGTCAGCAAAACATCCAACTTTGGCTATCCCTCTAATGAGCTCATTTCTAATCCTATCCAACTTGTTCACTCCAAGCGAGAACCTCAGCAATTTCTGCTACCTCCAGTTCTGCTTCCCCTTTGTCTCTTCAGTGCCACCGTCTGTAATCCGTACATCATGGCCGGCCTCACCACTGTTTTATAAACTTTGCCCTTCATCCTAGTGGAGACTCTTCTGTCGCATAGAATACCAGGACTTCAGGACGCATTATACTCGAGAAATTACGGTATATAGCCCTTTATCACAAAATAGTGTCAAAACACTTCACAAGCCCACATCCTCTGGTCTAAAACCCCATCCGGGCAATGAAAAACTCCCAGAATCCCTAATTGTTGGGGGGAGGGGAGAGTGGGGGTGAAGCCTTGGTAAGAAACCACAGATGATGGGATCCCCCTTGCAGGATGATCAGACTAGCTACCTGGTAAAGATAGGTAGATCAATCAATATAGATAGATTATAGTTGCATAGTATAACTCTCACTCCGCACCGCTTATGCTGCTCCATCTCTCGCTTCTGGAATTCCTCTGTCGTCAGCTCCTCCTCAGCTCCGTAGCTTCAAAATAATTTTCACTGCCTTCGCTGGTGTTTTCGACTTGATGGGTTCCTTCTGCTTGAGAATTGTACATATTGAAATACAGTAGCTCTGATTATGAGTGTACCCCTAAGAAAATGTAGAAGCAGACTCGGCGGTCGAGTTTGTACCAGAGCAACAGCTAGTTGTCAGAGTATTCGGTGTGTGCTGCCGAAGGGTTGAATAAGAAGCGACTAAAACCCAGTGATGACTCCTTTTCCTCATTGCCCTTTACTGAGGGCATTACAATATTGCTAACATAGAACGGTCATAACTCTTTGCCAAGACGTTCACTCATACACCGTTTTTGTGTTTTCTATTATTACACATGCATCGACGTCATCCTCTTCTTCTCGCCGCTTCCCTTAGCAATTGGTTTCCCGGGCTGCAGGGATGAAAATTCACTTGTACTAAAAACAAAATAACAAAATGCTAGCACATCTGCACAGAGATGCCACTGCGGGCCGGCGCACAAACGGAAAGACCTAGTGAAGCTCGGAAAGCTGAGCAGAACCTTTGCATTTCAGCATCTTAACAATCGCGGCGCCATCTACAGCAGTCATTTGTACGTCAAATCCTGGCTCGCAAAGCAAAAAACTGTCCGGGCAGCTGGTTGTACAGTACCTCGAAAAACTCCTATGTAAAGTTACTCGTACTCATTGGCTGTCAGTAGTACCTCAGAAGGGATGTGCGGGCTGATATCTTGTTGATTTTTTTTTTTTTTTTATTTTATTTATTTTTTTTTTCCCTCTATACTTGCCTCCAAGGTATCTTGTAAAACCAGCTGTTAATTCACTCAAAGCAAAGTAACCTTTTTTATGTATAATCAATCAAAAGTTAATTTTTCTTTGAAATTGACTGTTTGATACGGTTGAGAATCTATCTTGAAACACCTTACAAATCAGACAACACAGATTGATGAAAAGAAACTTTTATTTTCTACATTAACCACATATTATTCATCTTATGTATCAAATAGATACAAATGTTTTTAAAAACATTTGCATGTTATTATAGAATATTTATTTCATTTTTTTCATGTCCTGCTCGCACCCTTTATTGGACAGCCGCCACTGAATTAATCACCATTGATTGTTGCATTGTGGTTGCCGTACTTGGGCATTCTCTTTTATTTTTAATGATACACCATTTATTAATCTATTAAAAATCATTTACCAGCCTCCTAGGACTCCAGAGAGCCACCAGTGGTTTTTTAGGCATTTGTGTTTTTGATACAAACTACAAAATCATTGTCGAAAGAGGCTTAAATAATGCTGCTCTGATCCTACGTGTATGGATGTATTCTTTTATTATTGTGATGATCAATGGATTGTTTATGAGACCGATAAATTAAAGTTGCCTTTTCGGCATGTCACCCTTCTTACTTCACAGTTCAGTAGACGTTGTATTTTTCTAGTATTATTTTAGTATGTTTTCAGGGCTGTCGAAATTCGTAAGGCTTCAAATGTAGCGCTGCTTGACACTGACACAGGTAACACGATATTTTCATCATTGACATTTTGAAATATTTTAACTAATGATGCATTACAGTGGCAAGGCACAGTTGCAGTTAATAATTCAGGACATTTTGATTAATGTGGCTAGGCCTTCCTTTGTGCACACTAAGCTGACACGAAGAGTGGGTTACTGTGCTCATGCAGGGACAGCATTCTTGAATGCTCATGTTTGTTGGAGACATGACGCAAAAGACAGCAAATCCTGTCAGATGTGAGCAATGGCTTTTCCAGCAGCCAAGTCAATGCAGCCTGTTTCTCCTTGTGATATGCTTCTTGGGATAATGTAGTCATTCCCACCACTTGGACCATAGACTCTCATGAATACTCTTCTATATAATGCAAACTAAGTATAATTTTCACCCTCAAAATGGAACATTATTATTTGCAATTGAAGCACATATTTAAATTACACTTTGGAGATACAATTCATACCATAATTATGTTTCATGTTATGCTCCTGCTTACATGTTACTCAAAAATGTGTTATTTTGCTTTTTTGGTTATGAAGGCAAATACGTTTCGGCATCCGTTGGTTTTGCTGTGAAAAATCTCAATAGCAGCAGCGCTGGCTGAAGAGAACCAACTGACTGAAATCACACAGGCGTTCTTTTCACTTCATTACTTACCTCCAGCGATTTAATCAAAACGTAACGAGCAACACAGTGCACATGTAGATTCATGCCACAGTTATGTGACAGAGTACAATACAGTTGTTCTCATCATTATAATTTTTTGCATTACTTGTATAATATCTTTAGAAATAAATAGAAATGTACCAGACCTTTTTCATCGATCAAATATTTTGGATTGAGATCAGAAAGCATTGCTAGCCATTTAAAGGGCTCCATATTAGGCCAAACCAACTTTTTATAGAATTTGGAATTTAATATTGTCTCTATAGTGGCTCTGAAAATGTGAAATATGAATTTAAAAAAATGCATGGATTCCCGAGTTCCAGATGGTTCTCTGCTGAGAGGTCTGAAATTGTCATTCAAATTTCTTGAGCATATACGTCATTAGCGAAGGTCTCCACCTTCCCTTTCTGCTCCCGAGCCAGTGCTGTCAACGTAAGAAACACTTGTGCTCTCAGAAGTGGGTCTTCTGAACAGAGGCAACCAATCAGAGGAAAGTGGGCTGTATAAGCCAAATATGGACAAAGCAGATAGAAGACAGCAGTACCTCTCAGAGGCCTTTTCTGGACACTTGTAAGACAAAGCCTAGGCTTTTTTTGAACATTTTTAATACTAAGTCCATGTTAGAGAGTCACTCGATGGACGTCTAAATAGAAAATGTACGTTTAAAACAATAACTTTTTTCCTTTACAAAAATTGCTTTGCTTTTGGATATGTGGTTTGGGTCTTTGTCTATCTGAATGACCCAGTCTTCGCTTCAAACCAAGCTTTCTTACACTCAGGAGAGACATAAACATGTAAAATCTCGTGACAATTTTTTTTAGTTAATAAATCCTGTGATACAGTCGAGGGATTCAGTCCCAGATATAGCAAAGCAGCCCGACACCATTTTGGATCCTCATCCATTCTTGTGTGTTGACAGGGTGTTCTTTTCCTTAAAGGCTTCATGCATGCTGTTTGTGTGCATTGCTAAAATGCTGTTTTTGGTTCAACTGTCCATAGAATATTGTTTATCCTTTTCCCTTTTGTATCAAACACAAGTTCTCCATAGAAAACTGTTTCACTTCATTTATTTTCTTTTGGCCATATTCCTTCCTTACTTCTACTTTCTGAATGCCAATAACGGTGTGCATGACTGGAAGTAACTCATGCAGGCTGTATGTAGAGATGAGCAATATATCACGCTCATTGATGGTGATTCATTATACACATAACATAACCAGAAATTGGATACATTGAGGGGGAAAAAATGCTACCATCTGCAATGAGAACAAAGGGTAGAAAGTGGAGGAATTGAAACTTCCACAGCCTAAAAGCAGGAAGCAGCAGGTTTCTACTCGAGCTTCCTGTCTTTTGTCACAGTGAGTGCACTCCTTGGATTTTCATGGCTTGCTTGATATGACTTTCAAATTTCACTTAAGACATGGCTCACTGCTTTGCATTTTCAAGAAATGGTTTGTTTAGGGATCCAGTCTCAAGTGTGTGGTCCTTGGAAAAGTTGTGGCCCTATCATCAGATTGCCCCTGAGCAACCTTTTCATGATTTGCCTACTGTTCATATTTATTTGCTGTCCAAAATCCCATCTTGTCTGTGATTTACTGTACATTTGTCAGAAAATAATTTCAGTGCTTTAAAATGTCGCACTACTACTATTGAATCACACACAGCTCTGCTCTCGTTTTGACGTCACCGCCGTCTCACCGTTGTGACGTCCCCAAAGTGCCTTTCTTCGTTGCATCACATTGTTTAAGGACATATAGCATCAAGTATTAAAAGCAAAACAAGAGAGCAAATATGACATAACTTTATGTACAATTAATCCAACAGTTCTGACGGTGTAACTGAGATTTTTATCTTTGAGAAAAACATGTTGTCTTTGTTTTTCCTTCTGCTTCAAAATCCCCCTGTACAAGGACATAACCCATTCAACGCAATTGCTAAACTTGACAGCTTGTACCATATTAACGCACGCATCTGAGGCTCTAACGCTTTTGAAATTTTTAAAACCAACCTTTGCTTGCCAAAAAACCTTGTCCTCAATGGGGTGAATCCCGCCTTGCACCTTGAGGTTCGTCAGCACTTTCTTCATCTTCTTCATCGTCTCATCGTCACCGGGCAATTTTTCTGCAATTTTCTGTCCACAGTTCGTTTCGAACAACCTCCTATTTTGTGGAGTCACTACACATTTTGCTTCCTTATTTAGTTATTGAGGCGGTTTTACGGATGTTTACCACAATCTTCTTTATGTAGCGCTCCGATGATTCATTCACGCCACAATGGCGCTATTAAAACGTAACTTCTGACGTTTTTGATCATATCCAAAAGTTTTACTTTTTTGCCAATCATCATCATCTTCCTCTTCTTCTTGGGCATTTTGGAAGAAGCTTTTGCGTCAGCACACCACTTTGACGGCATTGTGAACCAGAGAGCTTGTCTCACACACAGTCAATAGCGTAGAAAATGGCGGATAGGAAAAACAAATGATAGGGTGTAATGGAAGTTGATGGGTGAGGGTTTGATGATGTGCAGCCAATCAGCTCATGAGATGAATACACACATGCTCTCATTGGTTGATGTCGCACCGGGGACCAATCACTCACCTTGTACCAATGCGTCTTCCAGTAATACAGTACGTACTGTATGCACATCTGGCTTTTTTTTGGGGGGATGGGGGGTGAAAAAAACACGATGCACTGAAACCGGAATAGGTAAAGTGTAAAGTAGAGAGGGATTACTGTACTTGGAGAACAAAATCTGCAAATATGCAAGGCCGTGAACGGTGTACCGGGAGTGGGCAAGCGCATGCTGTATTTGCAAAATGTTTTAATGCGGTCTGAACATGTACCTCATTTACTCTTTTACATATGATGTTTTTTTAAATGGCCTCAGAAAATGCCAAAGTAAATGTCTCCACTCACTGTTTGCTTCTCTCCCCCCAGCTGAGGATGATGGACTCTGGGAGAACGGTCTTTCCTACGAGTGCCGTACGCTGCTGTTCAAAGCCATCCACAACTTGCTGGAGCGCTGCCTCATGAATCGTAGCTTTGTGCGCATCGGCAAGTGGTTTGTCAAGCCCTATGAGAAGGATGAGAAGCACATCAATAAGAGGTTAGCGTCAGCATACTGCTGTTTTTATTTTATATTTGTTATTGGGCTCTGATGTGGTCTGATGCAGCTCAGTGGGTTGTGCAAGGTTTTAGATGACACAAGGCTAACAGATTTATTGCCCTTGTTTTAGGTTAAGATGCCAAGTATGTACTCTGCTTCAATCTAAGCATACAGTGATCTTTTTTCAGTTTTATAAATGACCACATTTTATGCCATTTTAAAAGAGCAGCATTAATACAGCTGCTCGTTCATGCAAAAAATAAACCATTATTTAATTCCTAAAGTGTCTGAGATCACTCGTACCTTTTTGGTTATCAGTCGTGTGCACATTATGTTGCTTACCTGCAAGTTGTGGTGCAATAAATCTTTCGTGAAAGTAATATCACTATGTTACATATTTATGTGTTTATTTTTATCTAATTTGGGCTTCCAACTCATAAACTCCACAAAATCATCCATCCATTTTCTTAGCCCCTTCTCCTCACTAGGGTCGCGGGGACTGCTGGAGCCTAGTCCAGCTGTCAACGGGCAGGAGGCGGGGTATATCTTGAACTGGTTGCCAGCCAATCGGAGGGCACATAGAGACAAACAACAGTCACACTCACAATCACACCTAGGAGCAATTTAGAGTGTCCAATTAATGTTGCATGTTTTTGGGATGTGGGAGGAAACCGGAGTGCCTGGAGAAAACCCACGCAGGCACACTGAGAACATGCAAACTCCACACAGGCGGGTCTGGGATTGAACCCCAGGAACTCAGAACTGTGAGGCCAACGGTTTGCCAGCTAGGCCAACCGTGCCGCCTTCACAAATTAAAAAAAATACTGTGAAGAAATCAGCCCAAATTTTGGAGGCCATGTTTTAAACGGCGTGTCACACACTAATCGTCTACTAAACGCAAAGCGTCTGTGTAGGTATTTTCAGGTATTGTTAAGTTGCTTCATTTTTATTCAGTTGTCTCATTTGGGTTCAATATGGGGAAGACTGTACGGTTGACATTTGGTCAGAAGACCATCAGTGATACCCTCCAAAGGATGATGGGTAAGATACATAAATTCATAACGAAGGAGACTTGCTGTTCACAGTGTGCTGTGCCCAACCACATCAATGAAAAGTCTTGTACAAGGTCACTATGTGCTGGGAAAAGATGCACCAGCAAGAGAGAGGACTTTGACCTTCATTGGATTATCAAGCGCAAGATTAAAGAATGTAGCTGGGATAGAGTGGAATGAGGCAGGAGTCACAGCTTCAAAAACCACCCCATTCAAGCTTTAACCACTTGTTGAAAGGTTGACAGCGACAGTATTTTTTTCTGTTCCAGTGCTTTTATTGGCTGCACGTGAAACACAAGTTTTGGAAGAGGGAAATAGTCTTAAATAAAAGGCCCAACAGAGGACTTGTCAAAGGATGAGGTGCTCAGATTAGTGAGTGCAAGTCTTTCCCTTGACCCAGGTTTTGACAACACACCCATAGTTACAGTGAAGAAGTTCTCCCACTAAGAAATCATGGAGGGGGTCTGAAATTTTCATCGTAGGTGCATGTCCCTTGTGAGAGAGGTAATCTAAAAAGAAAAATCCAGATATCACAATGTATCATTTTTTTTAAGCAATTTGTGATACAGCTGCAAATAAGTATTTGAACACCTGTCTATCAGCTAGAATTCTGATCCTCAAAGACCTGTTAGTCCGCCTTTAAAAGTCCACCTCCACTCCATGTATTATCCTGAATCAGATGCACCTGTGTGAGGTCGTTAGCTGCATGAAGACACCTGTCCGCCCCATGCAATCATTACGACGCAAACTTGTAACATGGCCAAGACCAAAGAGCTGTCCAAAGACACCAGAGACAAAATTGTACAACTCCACACGACTGCAATTGCCTGGCAACCAGTTCAGTGTGTACCCTGCCTCCTGCCTGTTGACAGCTGGGATAGGCTCCAGCACTCCTGCGACCCTTTTGAGAATAAGCAGCAAAGAAAATGGATGGATGGATAATGCTAAGCAGAACTAGCTGCAACATTTTGTGACTCATCTGTTACATTGCACAACAAATAGATACTTGTCCCAGCCAAGAGGCAAAAGCGAACGCTTTCCTGTACTGTGGGACACTCTCTCACTGTCTGTTTGTCTCTCTTCAACTCTCCATGTCTCTCTTTCTCTCACCCACCCCACCCCCTTATACTGTCTCAGGAAAACTGGACAGGTTATAAATAGTGGCGCAACCACCCTGTATTTTATTTGCTGTCACGATTGTTGTTCTGTTTCCTTTTCCGTGTTTCACCCACACTGGAATTTTAACAGACACCAGATCTTCTTTGGAGTTTTTAGATTTTTGCCTTTACGTCCTCAAATGAGAACTCACTTTGGTGGAGTTCATTTAATATTGTGGTCAGGATAAAGTGCCTTCATTATTAAGATGCAAAAAATATGTAACATACTACTGTGATAGAGGTTTCAATCTACTGCATGTATCTTTCACTACTTTGCAAAGTAAAAATAGACTACGATTTGGGTTGGGTTGCTCAGTTGGCATCTGCCGATGGAGAACGCTGAAAAGGCTCCCAACCCCCCTTAATCATCAAAAGTCTCCAGTTGGTTGTGGCTGGAGTCAGCTGACAGTGTTCATAACCTCAACCCTGGACTCAGCCTGTTTTGAAATGCTTACATCTTCCCTCACCCAGAGGCCCCGTAGCTCAGTGGTTAGAGCACTGGTTTGGCCCAGCACCAGGCTTCTTTATCTTGTAGTGTACTGTACTGTATATGCTGTATACTGTACACTTAACAGTGACTCTATTTGTACTGATTAAATATTATGAGGAAGTTTTTGCTCTTTCTGGCTCCCATTTAGAATGAGAGGAAACAGTCCATCCAATAGTATGTGCTTACAAGTGAGTGTCTTCTTTGTCTGGTATGTAGTGTCTCCAAGTAGTGCAACCTGGTTGTTACAGAGAAGCTCCAAGGTAGACTGGCTTTGGAAAATAGCAGGAGAGATAGAAAGAGAGGGAGAGCTGGGGAGAAGGAACGGACAAGGGAGAGCTCATTTTAGTTGTCATGGCAGCAGAGAAATGCACGCTGGGATCACATGTTTCCAAGGTGAAGGGAGATGCTTGCTCTCTATTGGTCATAGTCGACTCGTCAACTTGTTCCTAATTGGCTGTGTTTCCAAAAACTAGTACAGTGTTACATCCAGCCGTCTTTGATGTCTCGATTTTGATCAGGACAAAGGGATATCATTTTGTCTGCTTGATGTGCTGTGTATTTAAAGTAGCAGCTACAGGATTTTCTCTTACAACACTACAATAATGAGTGTTAGATTTTAGCTGTTGTTTGAACAAAAATGTTCCTTTCACCTGATTGAATCATGTTCTACGTGTATTAACACAAGTGTAACTGTTATGTTTCTTTAAGCATTGTTGTGTCCAGTGTTGGAAGCCAAGTGTGTGTGTGTGTGTGTGTGTGTGTGTGTGTGTGTGTGTGTGGTGTGTGTGTGTGTCCCAGTGCACTGTTCCAGGCGGAAGCGGCAAGCAGCACTCCTGTTAAGTAGGACAGTGCGGGATAAAGGGCCACTGCCTCCAGTCTGGGGCTAAAGCGCTAAATTTATCCTGCCGTGCTCTGAGCGCAAGACAAACACACAGGGAGATGGGCATATAAGCATGTGTGTGTCAACAAGCAGCATGCAGTCGACAACAAAAGGCAACAAGAACCAAGGAATTACATGCTTCAAAACAATCGCAATATGTAGTCATCCAGGAAAGGATAAAATATCTTTACACCCAGATATTTCCTGGAATTCATTAGTCTTTCCAGCAACAGGACATATGACTTGCAGCTCTGGATATACAAGTATACAGTGGGTACAGAAAGTCTTGAGACCCCCTTAAATTTGTCACTTTGTTATATTGCAGCCATTTTCTAAAATAATTTATTCCAATTGCTATTTATATTGCTATAAATGTACACACACTTACAGAAACAATAGAATTGTTGAAATCTTTGTAGATTTGTTAAAAAAGAAAAAAACTGAAACATCACACAGACCCTTTGCTCAGTATTTAGTACAGGGGTGGGCAAAATTCAGCCCGCAGGCCAGATCCGGCCCTTTGACCATTCAATTCGGCCCGTCAAAGATTGGTACAGAATTGCCTGAATTATTTCAGAATCGTGATTACATTCATTTGACCTTGTCTGAAATGCCAAATGGTGCTCCCAAGTTGTGCTGTAATGTCCACTGGTTCTACCAGGTGGTAGGCCAAGTGATACTTTGAGCTGACCTGGCTGTTCCGTTTCTACCCTGCTTCAGATCTGAACACTCCAACCACTGAGTCAACCAAAGATAAATGCCAACAGTGAAAGCTGAGTAGTATTTCTGCCACTTTAGAAAAAAAGACAAAATGCCGAAATTACCCCAAGATATTTATTTATCTTTTTGTTCCTCGTATTGTTAGCAGTAGCCTGGTGGTCAACACGGACCCATTTTAGCATTTACATCCCTACATTTCCTCCGTTTCCTCAATGTTCCCCTCTTCTTTCCTCCCAATTCCTCAGTGGCTGTCAGGCACTGTAGTTTTTCCCTTTTCCGAACGTGACAATCACTATTCCTGGTAAAGCATTATAAACTAAATGCATTACGCCAAAATGTCTGCCATTTTGTATGACGAGCAATGTAACTCGTTACTTTATCAAGCAAAGTAATCAGATTACGGTATTGATGAACCCGCTAATAGTTACTATTGAGTCAATCATTTGTAGCAAGCAATCATTTCTAGCTGATGACTTGAACAAGGAGCAGCCCATCTGTCTGGGAGCATTTTACCAAATAGGTCACTTGCACAACTTCAGAGCAAGTGCATTGTGGGTAAGATTTTTTTTGTGTGTCGGCCATTTTGGGAGGTTGTAAACAGTTCTTAAAGTTTGTCTACATACCAGCATCGCGTTCATTGTATCTGCATTTTCTATGGCGTTTTCCAAGTATTTCGAGGATCTGTCGGCTGATCTGAAACCCTACTACAGGCAGAAAATCAGTTGATGTGAGGATCTGGACCCGTACAGTCTATCGAAGGCTGATTTTGCGACTGAAAAATGTTCGCCGAGAGTGGAATACCCCGACATTGTGAACTACTTGGTGCTTACAACCAACAGCCTAACTAACCAACAGATGAAGGCCTACAAGTCCTTGGAGGCTTACAATTACTTTGTAAGCGGGTGGATTCAGTGTCCTCTGCAAAACGTTGTCTGAAGAAAAGGTTTTAATTGTTGCCCGAGTAAGTAACTTGTAATCACCCGGGACAGAGTGCGTAACTCACTGTTGTTGTTGTTGTTGTTGTTTCTGCTTAGCCATTATGGCCTTTTCAGGTCCGACAAATCGGACCGATTAGGGAAAAAGATCTAAGACAAATAAATATTACACCATCTTTTAAATTTATTTGAAGGAGCATTAAGTAATGTGACAATAATTAAAATGTACAAGGTGTAAATTACTAAGTACTAACAAATTATAGCGTGAATGTCTGAATGTAGCCCTAATAGTAATACTGGCCCTAATACAACAGTAGCGGCTTTCTATTTGTTCACATTTGCCTTACTCAAATGTCAGCATATAGAAAGCCGCTACTCTTGTATTAGGGCTAGCGTGAATGATGCCCTGGTAAGTGGTAGGTGCTACATGCATACTCGTGTTGTTTTCAATATATATACGGTATATTTCCTTCTTAGAAATAATTTGACGTTTACAGACAGTAAACAGACAGCAAACGCACAACACACATTCATACTTTTGTATCCTAAACTGTAGATGAAAAGCCTGTCACTGGCGGCCGATTTGGATGTACATGTACATGTAGACCTATCAAACACAGTTAGTCTTGTAATATAAAGCACAACAAACAACACATACCTGAAAAAATAGCGGTAGGAGGATATGGTCAAAGTGCAATACTAGGCTTAAACTTACCACTTATGAAGTGATCGCTGCACACACGACTTGAAACTGTGGGACGAGTGAGATCTGCACGCGAGATATTACTGAGCCACTTCGCTTGCCGTTTGCTCGACATTTCTTCTGTTTGGGGTCCTTGGTGCGTAATTATTTTCGGAAATCGGAAAAACCGTCTGTTCCCTTCTTTGCTGAACTTGTTATAGCAGCCAATAACACAACACGTGTGCACCATCGTCTCAGAAGTCAAAAAGCGTCTTATATAATCTAATGTAACCAGCGAAATGAGACCTCCCAATGTGGCGGCCAGAAAAAATTCGAAACGGATGTGACGTCACCTGCAAGTCACCCATAGGTAAACCACTTCCCTTATATTGCATTAAAGAAAATGACTTGAGTTCAATGTTTACTATACAATCCGCAGTGAAAGGTGCAGTAAATACGAAAGTACAAAGAAATTATAAAATTAAAACTATAATATATATGTATTATAATATTAAAAATGTGACTATTTTTGTCATATATGGAAGGACTGACTCACGGAAGGACTTACATTACTTTAATCTTATTTACAATTAAAAGTGAGAGCTTTCAACTTCGTCTGGGGTCCGAACTGCTTGTGAGTTGGTTCAATGCACTATTGCTGACGTTCACGTAAGTGCCTGCGTCTTACTGTCACACACATATGCGCACACCCCCCCAGCCCCCACACAGACATCATGTTGCCTTACTCCACCAGTGACATTTTACATGGGGCACCCGCGGCAGCAATAGATTCATTTTTGAAGACTGTATATTGATTTTAAGTTTGAATAGAAATTTCATACCTGTACCAGAGAGAAAAGATGTCTGCCAACACATTGACTTGTGAGTTGTTTGAAAATGTTGTTTAATTACAAAAAAGATTTGTTCCACATAAACATCAAAGTCACGTAATTTTCAGCAATTGTGTTAGCGGCTCCCCAGTCTGTGTTAATGTTTGTCTCTTTTTGGGTGTGACCGGAGTGTTTTGGATTCTGAGATGCTGTTGGTATTACCTCCATTTCTGTAGTGATGTGCTGCAGGTATGATATTCTCCAAGAGGAAAGGATTCCTCTTCTTTCCATAGATCTCTCTGCCTTCCAGCTTTAATCTGACATGTGTAAAGAGGCTCTCCCACATTTGTGGCTGAGGGAAATCATTTCCAAGTAATCAAGATTTGTGTGTGTATGTGTGTTAAAAACCTGCTGGCCTTAAGAGTTTTAGCTTATTTGTTTTCTCCAGCAACCGATCTCTTGCGTAAACGGTTTGTAGAGAAAGAAGCAGGCACGTCTCTCGTGGCTTTGTGTGTCTGTGTTTGTGCTATGTTGGCATTACAGTGGTCAAGTGGCTCGACAGTAGGGGAGGTTATATAATCTTGGACAGGTGCCCCCATTAAGCCTGCATATGTTTTGTCTTAGTACATGCAAGCATTTTTAGTTTTTAATATTAAAGGACAGTTTTTACATTGTGTTGGAGCAATTCCAAACATAGATCTAAGCTGCGAGCAGCAGACAAATGTGGTAAGGTGCAGGAAACTGGCGCATCATGATCAGTGTTGTTTGCAAATATACATTTCTGCCACCAACGGGTGCCTGTGAATCCCTGTACGGGATCTTCTTTTCTCCAAATCTATATGGCATTGCTTGAGTGTCGTGTTTTGACAATTCATCAGACTTTGCTGCGCTGCTTCGCTATAAATTGTTCACAATATATAGCTTCATTCATACCTGGTTCAAATTTGGTTGTCTGACAAGTTTGAACGACCCATGTCTTTTTCTGGCACTGGATTTGAAATATTTTTGGTGGGTACGCACATGACAGACATGCCTACAAGATGTTGCAAAGTGAAATTGACTGGCTTTCTGGGCTGTAATTTTGTGGGAAAGGCTGCAAATTGTGATTAAATGGACTCAAAAATAATCATGACCCAAAAAAAACCCCTTCAATTTCAAAAGAGCTAACAAATATCTGTAGGTTTTATAGTCCTTACTCTTTTTCGCCAGTTTCTTGTCTAAAGTTTAATATATTGTAATTCTATAAGCCATTTTAGTAGCAGAAACATGTTTTTTTTTTACCATGCTGTACCAGAGCCTGTATCATCACCACACAATTGGTGAAAGTAATATTTCTTTACCTCAGATGTGATATCAAGCAAACAACAGATATCCATGATCACGTCAGACCACAGCTGTGTGTTCTCATGCAAAACGTCAAGAGGTGGAGGCCTGGCTCTTTCCAGACCAAGTGACTTGTAGTTGTTGTGTGGAAGTGGTCTTCATCTCAACGGAAGCACCACACTTGCTGCGGACACACCAAGCCCGACAAACATTTCAGGAATGTCACAGCTCTGCAGTCTTCTTGTTTTTTCCTCCCTTATTTTAATGTCCCCGTCCCCCATTGTCTGTCTACACAAGAGGCTCTCTTGACTTTTATTCACTTGACAAGTTTCACATTGCCCTTGCAACTGGAATCTCCTCACAATGTTAGACATTTATAGCCAACAGATAACACTACTACACCCATAACCATACTGATCACAACTCCCCTTGAGGCTTGTATAAATGGTTCACATTAGCAAACAAAAATCATATTTGGTTTTAGCATCCCGAGAATACAAGCATCTCGTGCCTCAAATGGCCAAGAAAGCACCATGTAGGTGGTGACTCGGAAAAATGGCACTCATTTGGCAGTAGATCAGTGATCCCATGGGACAGAAAATTTAAAGGGTTTTCATTTTATCGCAGCTTATACAATGGATTGTTTGATTCAGATGCTTCGTTGCTCCAGGTTTACTTGAACAAATGCTTATGTTGCAACACCACACCACAAATCCACCCACTGTTAGGCTTTTAAACTAAAAGGTCACATTATTTCTCATAGAAGTACTTTTATTCAGCAATTAGGTTCTTTTTAGCTCTCGTGACAAGGCCCTAACAGAGCCTTATAAAATAAAATTTTGTAAAGACTTTTCTTTAAACACCCTGTGATACACTGAATGGGAACACATTTACCAATGTTGATTGTACCACATTATAGAAAACACTTCGGAAAGGACTTTAGTAATTGATTTATCTAAAATTGGTTGTTGATTACTTGCATCTTAAAGCAATTAAAACAAAAAAGAAACACAACTGGGCTGTTTACTGTCTTAATTACATTGAACAATAATATCAATGCAATGCTTATTTTTGGAAAATACTGGCACTTATTGATTCAGGAATGTTGTAATTGATATCCGCGGTTTGTGTCTCAGCACTGCATCAAAAGTGCTAACAATATTTCAATAATATTTTGTCGAACCCACCCAAAGAAATGCATTTCATCATTGTTAGTTGTAACACTCCAAATTGTCCAAATTTTGTCAATTTTTTTTTTTTTTTTTCACAAGTCACAGGCCTTGCTCCATACTTAGGTCTGTTATTTTTAGAAAATGACCAAGATGTCGCCCTGTAACTGACTGAGTTCAGGGTGTAGTCCACCTTTCGCTCCAGCTCTCCTGGGACCCTTGCGATGATAACTGACTTGGAAAATGGATGGATGAAATGTTTACTTTACCAACAGTCTTGTGTATTTAAAAATGGCTTGATCTCCTCGACGTTCCAATGTTAATGAGCCAACAACAAGAAGCCATTTTTCTCCCCTGAGAAATGATGGTTTTGAAGATGTGAGGATTCCACCCAACAGCAGCGAAAAATTTAAAATATCCAATCCACACAATTATTTTTTTGGGGTACATCTGCAATGTGAGTGATTTGGAACTTTTGTGGAAATGCTGCCCACATTTCAGATCAAATAAGACATCAAAAGGCCTTTTCTCTGGACTGCCAAGCAACTGAAGGGGGGAATATGCACGTCGTTTTTTTATATTAACAGAGGCTTTTTTAACTTGGGTTGGTCTTCTGCCACACAGCAGCGTATCCGTGTGACAATGATGGTGGCTGTCAGCCCCATTCAGCCTCTCTGATGTCTTGCTGCCGCCCTTTGCCACCTCATTTCCATGACTTGCCAGCTGACAGAAAATCTACCCAGCTTCCCATCTTTTTGCACTTCTCCAAACACTTACTGGAATATCATATACTGTATTCTATCCTTGTTGGGTTGAGAGCCACTAATCATTTGTATTCAAGATTGTGTGACTTTAGGAGTTGACTGTGGTTATTGCCATATATATTTTGGACTGTGTATTATTAATTTAAAGTTCACATAAAAGACTAAGTTGTAGTTAGGACTTCTTGAAGCACAGTAGCCTCAGTGTGTCACTGACTCAAGGGCCTTTATATACTGCAGTGTTCATGGTGGAAGCAATGTTTTTTTCTTTAGAGTTCTTGAATGAGTTCATGGGACCCCTAGGACACGTGAAGTATGATTGAATTACTTATGAGAAGAAGGGAAATGTTTAGAATGCCACTGCAATGGGACAGATATATCCATCACTCTGCTTCTGGCTCTACCATAACTTGAGGTTTTGAAGGTGACATCAGGCAAAAAAAAAACTTGTCAAGTCAAGAAAAGGATTGCAATTCGTAGTTTTCTTCATCTATTTAGTGTAAAGGCAGAAAATCTGAATAAAATGTCAAGTCCATCATTATGCCTTTTCTTAACTTTACAAACCTTTTTAGATGCTTGTAACAATAATTCATCTCATTACAAATATTTAATGTCTGGATTTCTGAATCAGAATCATTTGCCAAGTATGCTAAAAACAAGGAATTTGTCTCAGAGTTGGAACTGTTCAAATACGACAACAAGCAGTCAATTGACAGAGAATACTTATACTTAAGACAAAAACAGTCACTGAGCAATTAAAGGTTACCAGTAATATGGGACTTTTTTTTTGATAGTTGATTTTTATTTATTTACTTGCTGGAATGTTTGTTTGCGACCTGTGTTTTCCCCCCATGGTTCACAATGGTCTTGCTGTATTGTAGTTTATTCTGCATATACTCGGGACTGAGCACATTTTCTTTGAACCCACCCACTTTTCAAGTGAGCAAAATTATTGGAACATGTGACTGATGGGGTTCTTTAGTTGCTTAGGTAGAACAATTATTTTTAGATTGATTGCTCAAACATTAGATAAGGTTGTTTTTGGCTTTGGGTTTCACCTGTGAAAACTGCATTTGCTGTTCAGCAAACACGAAGACCAAAGAGATGTCAAGGAGAAAAGCTAACAATTTTGAAACTGAGAGAAGAGGGGAAAATTGATCAGAGCTACTACATACACAAGTACGGACATGAGCCACAAAAGTTTTGAAACAAAGTTTTATGAAGTGTGGAAAAAGATAGGATCTGCTTATGATCCAAAACATACAAGTTAATCTGTGAAGCATGTTGGAGATAATGTCATGGTTGGACTTGCTTCTGGTGCAAGCTGATTAGTATTTGTTGTTTAGGTACCTTATGACGGTTACCATTTTGTCAGGCCATTTACAGAACAATGCATCCAAGCTAATCGGTAGAAGCTTCACTATGCAACAAGACGATCACCCAAAACACTCTGCTAACACAACAAAGGACTTCAACAGGAATTAAAAATAGAAGGTCTTAGACTGACCAAGTCAATCCCTGGACCTCAACCTAATACAGTATAAATTTTACCTCCTCCAGAGGAGACTGAATGGAGAAACCTCCAGAAACAAACCAAAACTAAAACAGGCTGGAATTAAGGTCTGGAAAAGCAAGAATGCGCCAGTGTGGCGAAGTCAGTGGGTTGTAGTCTGGATAAAATGATTAAAAGTAAGGGTTATGCCACAAATAACAAATGATATTCACTTAAAGGGAATTTAATGTCTGTTCCAATACTTTTGCTGGCTTCACACAAAATTTTCTCCATCCTGAGTTGTTGAACACATCTTGATGTAATAAAATGAAAGGTGGAGTTCTGAACTTTTGGTTCATGTTTGTCATTTGACCAGAAACCCAAATTTCTTCAGTATACTACAAAAAAAGGATTTAATCTTGAGGTGTGAATACTTTTGGAGGGGACTGTATATAATTGTGTGTATATATAGGATTGTCCACCGGTATTCAAAGGGATTACTTTTCTAAATCCTTTTGTTCATCTATAGGTGACACTGAAGTAAGAAGTGCTCGAGTGCCTAATAACATAGCCTTTTAATGCCTATAGGCTTTATTAGTCAGAAATTACACCATTGATGCAATAATTTTTTATATTAACACCACAGGTTGTGATATAATTATAATGTTGGCTAATTTCATGTGCATCTATGTATGCTAGCCAGGAATTTCAATGTGCGGGTTGTGTTTGCACCTCTACCTGAAGAGCCACAGATGGCAGCTTGCTCCCTCCGGCAATTTACTCTCACAGTCACATGTGAACGTGTTGTGTAAGGTATTCTGCGCCGGTGAAAGGAGAGTCGTAGACAGCATTTCTGTTGAGATCTGCAGAATACAACACATCCCATATTCCCATTGTTGTCTGGTTGTTTTCTTGCAGCCCTCAGTTCCACATCATGTTTTACTTTCATGCACATGCTGTGCAACGCACCAGTTTTATTACACATATATCAAGTGCTTTTAGAGTCTCATACTTTACACAAATTTGAGGCAGAAGGCCATTGACCTCATCCTTTTAACCTTTCTCCAGGTGGTAATGGTTGCAAGACTTAAACAGCAGTCAAAAGAGCCAGGTGTAATCTACTGCCCTGGCTGGAGCTGTCACATCACACCTCCTTTAAACAATGGTTCCATTTCTTGGTTGTACCGGCCTTATGGCTTAACAGTCCTTTCACAGCTCCAGCCCTCTACTTCTCCCCTGTTCATCACTGTTATGAGCTATAACTACCTGATGATGAAAAGAACAATTATTTTTCTGCCATTCCCACTTTGACCTGTGAATCCAAAGAAATGGTGCGATTTCATTGGTGTCATCAATGTCAGTGTCAAACTATGCATTAGCCGTATGTAATCTGATGATAAATTGTAGAGTTAAATGGTTTGTGCAAATGTAACAATCAGGGATAAGCAGCTCATTGTTCAAGCCCTTCATTGTTTCTTTTCCATAAAATGGGACTACTCCTCGTTGGTTAAAAACTTGCTCCAATTGAGGAAAGTCGTACCTTGCTGTAAACGAGCTTACCTTGATGTGAATTGGACAGGTGGCCATGCACCCTGCACAGGTTCATAATGATTAGATAAGTTTAAAGGAAAACCCGTGTGTTTTGAGCTCCACCAATGCTCATAAAAGTTGGGGATAAAATAAGATGATAGAGTAAGCTCATTGGATATACAGCTTCCTTCGAAGATAGGGTTGACTGAGCATTATGGACATGGTTAGGTGCCAAGGTATTTAGGAAAGAGGCAGGGAGTCGAAATCCCGCTCCATTACGTCAAGAATCACTAAAAGTCGTTTGGCCATCTGATACGGATGGCAGCTGGCTGCCCCCATTTAGAAGTATTGCAGTTAAACCAACTGGGAGGAAACTCATGGGAAGACCTAGAATAGGGGTGTCAAACTCATTCTAGCTCAGGTGCCACAAGGAGGAAAATCTACTAACAAAAGGGCCGGACCAGCAAATCATGGCCTATATATCATTATATACTTTATAATTTAAGAAGAAAAACTCAATTATTGCTCTCTTTGGTTTAATGGAGTTCCAAATAATACAAGCTCAACATTTCTCTCTGAACTTTGCCACCAAACCTGTTTTTTTTCCTGAT
This sequence comes from Syngnathoides biaculeatus, assembly GCF_019802595.1. Classification (NCBI taxonomy): domain Eukaryota; kingdom Metazoa; phylum Chordata; class Actinopteri; order Syngnathiformes; family Syngnathidae; genus Syngnathoides; species Syngnathoides biaculeatus. The sequence continues at coordinate 3,607,098 of NC_084657.1, read as the reverse complement.
CATTGAGGGGCGCACCATCTGGAGCCAGGCTGACAGGCCAAGACCAGTGCTACGAGTGCAGTGAAATTATCAGATGCTGTCGTTATATCTTTTATTTGCAACCTCTCCACAAACTCTCCGGTGTCGGTCAACATGTCATCATCTCCGCGGATTAAAATGGCCAGTTGTGCAATGTCTGTAATGTCGGTGCTTTCATCAATTGCAACTGAAAACACAACAATTGACTTTACTTTGTGCTCTAACTAGCTGTCCAAATCCACTGGAAAATCAGAAATCCCATCTGCAAACGTGTTTCTCGTCAAGATCATATTTGCAAAAGTCTGGTATCTTTCAGGGCACACAATCGGCGCTGCCTTCATCATGCATGCTTTTACAAACTCAGCCTCATTGAGCTAGCTAGCCTTTACAGCACTGATGTCTCTACTGTGAGTAAATGCAGACTGCTGTTTCTTCAGAGCTGCCAACAGTTCATGCACCTTCTTTTTTCTCGGCCGTCCTTGAAAGTTGTCGTATTTGTCGGCATGTATACTCAAATAGTGGCGACGAAGGTTATATTCTTTCAGCACTGCAACATGCTGTGAACACACCAAACATACAGTTTTCCCATTTATTTCTGTGAATAAGTTTCTTTCGGCTTGTCCCTTTCGGGGTCGCCACAACGTGTCATCTCAGATGAACGCACATATGTTTGGCACAATTTTTACGCCGGATGCCCTTCCTGACGCAACCCTTCTCAGGGAGTGGAGGCCCCAGTGGGATACGAACCCACAACCCCTGGTTTACCAAACCAGTGCTCTAACCACTGAGGTACGGGGCCTCTCCATTTATTTCTGTGAATAAATAGGAGAATAACCATTTTTCTTGGAACACGCTGCACTCTGAGTCAACTTTTCTCTTTTTTGCTAGATATATTGGGGTAGTGAGGGTGCCAATACACTAATTAAAAGTACTGTACCATAGAAGCTGTAATAAATAGCGCAGTCAGTACACGTAGCACCATAACTGCTTCCTGAGCATGCTTGAGCCAGAAACTAAATTCATGGACATATGTTCATGAATGGAACTGACTTCTAAACTTGGGTCAAAAGTGATGTCTCCTTCAATAATGCTGGCACTGCTTATAAGAGTAGATGAAAGTGTAACTGTAAGACTTCTTCCACCAGGTAGAGCACACTTCTTTCTCTACTTTGATTAATTACTGTATTGTAAAGCGTTCAGTCTGATATCTTGATTTAATGTCCAATTGTACATTTTTCATTATTTTAAAGGCAAAGTTTTTTTTATACAGTACTTTGTACGTAATGTATGCTCTTTCAGCAGGTTGAGTTACTGTATTAGTACTGCAGTAGATCTGCAAGTATATAACTCATCAACCTTGATTCCATCTAAAGATGGGTATTGTGAATGAATACACAGAAATACACATCGTATATAAATGAAAGACAAAGAAGAGGAGGAAACCGGATCCAGCGTCAGAAGAAAAAGAGGAATGCACAGAGCCTACAACTGAGGGTAGGGACTTTGAATGTTGGGACTATGACAGGAAAAGCTCAAGAGTTGGTTGACATGATGATTAGGAGAAAGGTTGATATTCTGTGCATCCAAGATGGCAGGTGGAAAGGTAGTAAGGCTAGAAGTTTAGGAGCAAGGTTTAAATTATTCTACCACGGAGTAGATGGGAAGAGAAATGAAGTAGGGGTTATTTTAAAGGAAGAGCTGAATGTCTTGGAGGTGAAAAGAGTATCAGATCGAGTGATGAGACTAAAATTTGAAATTGAGGGTGTTATGTATAATGTGGTTAGCGGCTATGCCCCACAGGTAGGATGTGACCTAGAGTTGAAAGAGAAATTCTGGAAGGAACTAGATGAAGTAGTTCTGAGCATCTCAGACAGCGAGAGAGTTGTGATTGGTGCAGATTGTAATGGACATATTGGTAAAGGAAACAGGGGCGATGAAGAAGTGATGGGTAAGTACGGCATCCAGAAAAGGAACTTTGTGGGACAGATGGTGGTGGACTTTGCAAAAAGGATGGAGATGGCTGGAGTGAACACTTATTTCCAGAAGAGGGGGGAACATATAGTGACCTACAAGAGCGGAGGTAGAAGCACGCAGGTGGATTATATTTTGTGCAGACGATGTAATCTGAAGGAGGTTACTGACTGTAAAGTAGTGGTAGGGGAGAGTGTAGCTCGACAGCAAAAGAAGGTAGTGTGTAGGATGACTCTGGTGGTGGGTAGGAAGATTAAGAAGACAAAGGTAGAGCAGAGAACCATGTGGTGGAAGCTGAGAAAGGAAGAATGTTGTGCTGCCTTCCGGAAAGAGGTGAGAAAGGCTCTCGATGGACAACCGAAGCTCCCGGAAGACTGGACGACGACAGCCAAGGTGATCAGAGAGTCAGGCAGGAGAGTACTTGGTGTGTCATCTGGTAGGAAAGGGGAGAAGGAGACTTGGTGGTGGAACCCCAAAATACAGGGAGTCATACAAGGAAAGAGATTAGCGAAGAAGAAGTGGGATACTGAGAGGAGTGAGGAGAGGCGAAAGGAGTACAACGAGATGCGACGTAGGGCAAAGGTAGAGGTGGAAAAGGCTAAACAAGAGGCATATGAAGACATGTACACCAGGTTGGACACGAAAGAGGGAGAAAAGGATCTCTACAGGTTGGCCAGACAGAGGGATGGAGATGGGAAGGATGTGCAGCAAGTAAAGGTGATTAAGGATAGTGATGGAAATGTGCTGACTGGTGCCAGTAGTGTGCTAAATAGATGGAAAGAATACTTTGACAAGTTGATGAATGAAGAAAATGAGAGAGAAGGAAGAGTTGAAGAGGCAAGAGTGAAGGACCAGGAAGTGGAAATGATTACTAAGGGGGAAGTCAGAAAGGCACTACAAAGGATGAAAAATGGAAAGGTAGTTGGTCCTGATGGCATACCGGTTGAGGTATGGAAGCAATTTGGAGAGGTGGCTGTGGAGTTTTTGACCAACTTATTCAACAGAATACTAGCGGGTGAAAAGATGCCTGAAGAATGGAGGAAAAGTGTTTTCGTTCCCATTTTTAAGAACAAAGGGGATGTTCAGAGCTGTGGGAACTATAGAGGAATAAAGTTGATGAGCCACACAATGAAGTTCTGGGAAAGAGTAGTGGAGGCTAGACTCAGGACAGAAGTCCGTATCTGCGAGCAACAGTATGGTTTCATGCCTAGAAAGAGTACCACAGATGCATTATTTGCCTTGAGGATGCTCGTGGAAAAGTACAGAGAAGGTCAGAAGGAGCTACATTGTGTCTTTGTGGATCTAGAGAAAGCCTATGACAGAGTACCATGAGAGGAACTGTGGTACTGCATGCGTAAGTCTGGTGTGGCAGAGAAGTATGTTTAAAATAGTACAGGACATGTATGATGGCAGCAGAACAATGGTGCGGTGTGCCTTAGGTGTGATAGAGGAATTTAAGGTGGAGGTGGGACTGCATCAGGGATCAGCTCTGAGCCCCTTCCTGTTTGCAGTGGTAATGGATAGGCTGACAGATGAGGTTAGACTGAAATCCCCTTTGACCATGATGTTCGCAGATGATATTGTCATATGCAGTGAAAGCAGGGAGCATGCAGAGGAACAATTGGAAAGATGGAGACATGCACTGAAAAGGAGAGGAATGAAGATAAGCCGAAGTAAATCAGAATATATGTGCGTGAATGAGAAAAGTAGAGGGGGAAGAGTGAGGCTACAGGGAGAAGAGATAGCGAGGGTGGAGGACTTCAAATACTTGGGGTCAACAATACAGAGCAACGGTGAGTGTGGTCAGGAAGTGAAGAAACGGGTCCAAGCAGGTTGGAACAGCTGGCGAAAGGTGTCTGGTGTGTTATGTGACAGAAGAGTCTCTGCTAGGATGAAGGGCAAAGTTTACAAAACAGTGGTGAGGCCGGCCATGATGTACGGATTAGAGACGGTGGCACTGAAGAAACGACAGGAAGCTGAACTGGAGGTGGCAGAAATGAAGATGTTGAGGTTCTCGCTCGGAGTGACCAGGTTGGATAGGATTAGAAATGAGCTCATTCGAGGGACGGCCAAAGCTGGATGTTTTGGAGACAAGATTCGAGAGAGCAGACTTCGATGGTTTGGACATGTTCAGAGGCGAGAGAGTGAGTATATTGGTAGAAGGATGCTGAGGATGGAGCTCCCAGGCAAAAGAGCGAGAGGAAGACCAAAGAGAAGGTTTATGGATGTGGTGAGGGAAGACATGAGGGCAGTTGGGGTTAGAGAGGAAGATGCAGGAGATAGGCTAAGATGGCAAAAGATGACACGCTGTGGCGACCCCTAACGGGACAAGCCAAAAGGAAAAGAAGAAGAAGAAGACACATCGTATATAAATGTAATGCATGCACTAATAAGCATCTCTACTTTTTTCCGAAGAAAATGATTATAAGACTGAATGCTTGTCTCCGGTCGCACCAGCTGAAGGCATTTCTCTACTATGTAGTCGGCGGGATTATCTTATTTGAAGTGCTCTCGCTCCATCTTCATTGCGTTGCCTGCCTATCTGCTCCTTTTCTTAATCCTCTGCAGAGTAGGTGTGTGAGAGCAAGAGTCAGAGGAGAAGACTGATATTTGCTTAAATCAAATCCCCGAAAGGAAGCAATCCGCTTTCATCCACTTCCAACAGCAGTGTTCGCTTTCAGTTGACCATCCGTCACTTGCGTTTTTTCTCTCTCACCTCCGTGTATTTGTATGTCAGACAAGATGGGGTTTAATGAAAGAGGAAAACCATCCAGACAGTGGCCAGCATTTTCCACTGTTGCTGCTCTATTTCCAATTGGCTCTCACTTGTCCGATTCTTCTTCGTGTGAGTTTTGTTGTGTGTGGTTGAGGTCACACTGGCACAGGCAGGCATTGTCGTAACCAGAGCCGCTGCGTATGAGAGAGAATGTACCCTTGTCGCTGAGCTAATTGTCGAAAAAGACAGTTAAGTGGGGATTGTCCTTTTGTTTGACAAATGACATACTCATTGGAACAATGGCACATTTGCTTCTACGCTAGTCCCTTTATGAATTTGAGTTTTCTTTCAAGAATCTAACCACATTTCATATTTTATCTATATTACAAGTACTCCCTTTACATTTATGAAAGGAGTACTTGTATGCTGTTTTCTAAAATAGCATCTACTTTTATATACAGTGAAGAAAATAACTATTTGAACACCCAGCTATATTGCAAGTTCTCCAACTTAGAAATCATGGAGGGGACTGAAATTTTCATCGAAGGTGCATGTCCACTGTGACAGAGATCATCTAAAACGAAAAATGATGTTTGATGAACATAATTTTTTTCCCGATTTATTTGTGTGATACAGCTGCAAATAAGTATTTGAACACCTGAGAAAACCAATGTTAATATTTGTTACAGTAGCCTTTGTTTGCAATTACAGAGGTCAAACGTTTCCTGTAGTTGTTCACCAGGTTGGCACACAGTGCAGGAGAGATTTTGGCCCACTCCTCCACACAGAGCAGGGCAAAGTTTATAAAACAGTGGTGAGGCCATGATGTACGGATTAGAGACGGTGGCTCTGAAGAAACAACAGGAAGCAGATCTTGAGGTAGCAGAAATGAAGATGCTGAGGTTCTTGCTTAGTGTGTACAGGTTGGATAGGATTAGAAATGAGCTCATTAGAGGGACAGCCAAAATTGGATGTTTTGGAAACGAGGTTAGAGAGAGCAGACTTCGACGGTTTGGACATGTTCAGAGGCGAGAGAGTGAGTATATTGGTAGAAGGATGCTGAGGATGGAGCTCCCAGGCAAAAGAGCGAGAGGAAGACCAACGAAAAGGTTGATGGATGTTGTGAGGGAGGACATGAGGACAGTGGGTGTTAGAGAGGAGGATGCACAAGATAGCCTTACATGGAAAAAGTTGACACGCTGTGGCTACCTGTAATGGGACAAACCTAAAGAAAAAGTAGAAGAATTAAAAATAAAAAAAAGATGTTTAAAAATCCAACTGATTTTATGGACTTTTTTCCCCGTCTTGCTGGCTCTCATAGGTGAGGTGTATCTATGATGAAAATTACAGGTGCCTCTCATCTTTTTAAGTGGGAGAACTTGCACAAGTGGTGGCTGACTAACTTTTTAGCCCCACTGTAAACAGTATAGTATCAATCAATCATCAGATATGTCGTTCCCTTGTAACCAGTTGCACCTCTCCCCAAGTAGATGCCTCATTTTCTTAATACCTCAATTCAGACACTGTTCAAACACACATTCTGATGTATGCCAAAACAGCAGCATCTACAACGGTTTTAACTTTGCTTTAAAGCTGCTCAGTTGTGTTTTGTTCTGGGGAGCTTTGCAACTTCAGATTAGTGTCATGTAGTCTACCTCTGACGAAAATGCCAAATTTTGTGCTATTTTTATGCATTTTTCATGTAATAGAATTTTTTTTTAAAATCTACAGCTTCACTCTATTTTTCCAATAACCAGCCTTGTCTAAAAAAAGTTAAATTTGTGCTGATTTTGTTAAAAAATTGTGACGGAAGTTTCATATTTTTTTCTCCCCTAAAAGTAGGGGAAAGGTGTGCTTACTTGATTCATGTCCCCCCTCCAGATGAAAGCGTAAACTCCCTACCCCGAGCCCCCAAGATGGAAGGGCTGCTTTGTTACTGTAACCTGTAGGCATGTAAGAAGATTCAAACCAAGTTATAATTTATGATATTAGTTATTAGTAATTAGTTATCAACTAAGGATGAACACAGTTTGCTTTCTCTTCCCTTCCTGCCTCTTTTGTTTCTAATCAAATGCCTTGCGCGCACATGCACAATAATATATAATTTCATTTTGCTTTTGACCTAAACTAGATTTTTTTTTATTTCACATTTGTTTTTGTACCAATCTGTGATTGTGATTTTAACGCGGATTTCTGATTTCTCATGCCCACTTTTCCATATATCATGTATGTACTATTAATTGTACTTTTGCCCAAGATATTTATAAGATACAATTTTTATCTCTATCTTCCTTACAGCGAGCACCTATCTTGCGCCTTCACGTTCTTCTTGCATGGGGAGAGCAACGTATGTACCAGTGTGGAGATCAACCAGCACCAGCCCATCTACCATCTGACTGAGGAGCATCTCAGTCTGGCTCAGCAGGCATCCAGTCCCTTCCAAGGTGGGTAAAGACAAGGGTGTCAATGTACAATAATCCTCTCCAAAAAATGAAGACAAAAAACTACATTGTATGCTCTTGTATATTGTCAAAATCTGATAGTGTTATCCTCCTCTGTCACTTTTTCCTCTCAGAAGTGGAATAGTGAAGCAGCATGCCTTCAAATGTGCCTTCAATGCTGTCTGTGATGTAAATTTAACCATTCACTGCCTCCCACTCATAACTAGAATGTTTGATGATGCTGCATGATTTTTAGTATATTTTTGATTTAAAAGAAAAAAAAAAAAACCACAATATGGCTGGAAACGATAGGGTGATATTGCCCCAGTCACTTCAGTCGATTGCGATATGTTCTCTTCTTCGAAAAGAGCTTCTGTGTCCCATAACAGGTGCCAATACGTGTTTTCAATGGCGAATCTCCCGGCGTAACATCTGCAGATGACGCTGCAGGCAATATGGCTACCACTTGAATGTCGAATGAGACTTCCGCAACTTTGCGCATAGATGACACGCTCTCTGCTCATATTTATTTTTGAAAACATTAACATGAATAATGTTAATCTATCTCTATTTTACAATGTATATAGGAACATCATTGAAGCTTTTGTATTCATGTCCAAATGTCATTCATTACAAATAAATGTGGAGGTTTTTTTTTTTTTTTTTTTTTTACAAAACATCTAATCCTTTAATGGTATTCCATAATATCCAATCACCAGGTAAACACTATGCAATTCCCAAAGCCATCATCAGCTTGTATTTAAACTCTCATAAAATCCTAAATGTGTAAATCTGTAAATGTGTACTCGTTCTTTGAAGGAAATTGTTGTCCTCATGAACAATTGTCACAGTTACACACTAGTAAGTTTCTTTCGGCTTGTCCCTTTCGGGGTCGCCACAGCGTGTCATCTCAGATGAACGCACATATGTTTGGCACAATTTTTACGCCGGATGCCCTTCCTGACGCAACCCTTCTCAGGGAGTGGAGGCCCCAGTGGGATACGAACCCACAACCCCTGGTTTATCAAACCAGTGCTCTAACCACTGAGCTACAGGGCCTCCGTCACCGTTACACACTCATTCATCTTAAATTAGTAACAAACATTAGGTCAGACTTTTGACAATTACCCATTCAACTGCAACCCACAGACCACCAATAGGAATCTTGCAGCAGATTTGCCGTTGAAAGAATCTTCATATAAGAAGAACATGCCCTTTGTGTTGTATTCAACTCTTTAAAATCTGCAAACTAATGAAGGCTGCTGCCCTTTGAGCGGGTAGGTAGATAGGTAGATGTTTTTTTTTTTTTTTTTCCCAGCCGTCCAACAACATATGCTACTGTAGCTTATCAGTTAAAAAAATGTGATCCAGACCTATCATCTTCATGAATTAATGCCATCTATAAAGCCAACTTCTTTGGACAGAAGGTTACAGTAACCATATGCTGTGAGGTTGCTTGTCTTTTTTTATTTCAAGAAATGGGACAGAGACTTGTGACATACATTGTAATTACTTGGGTAAACCTGGTAGCCTTACTTCATTTAACATGATCATTCAGTCTTCTATTTACCCCTAGCAGATTATTATTGATGTCATTTTATTAGTCTATCAGTAAATGTCACAGATTCCCCCATAAAATACATAACTCACCTATGTCCATCCACTATGACTGCTCATTGCCTGAATTCAATTACTCCTTCTGTTTTTGTGATTGCTGCCTCAACAGTCTTCCACTGCTGCTATATTGGAATTAAAGTCAGAATTTTTGATTGGCAAACTGCAGTCACACTTGGGCACTTATTTCATATTGTGAGAAGTGCTCATATGTATGAGCTCAAAGGAAGCAGGGCTACAGTTAAGCCCAAAATTATTCATACTGCTCGAGTTAAAGTACTATGCGATGGATATCTTTTAGCTGGAATACAGACAAATGGTTTGAAGATTTGTTTCCAGGTGTTAAATTTGGGAGAACAAATCTTTAACCTTTATATAGGATCCTGGTGTCGTTTCGAATAATCTAGAGTTTGAATCCTCAATCTTTTTGACACGGGCTGGTACTTCAGGAAGATTGATAAGGTTACGAGTACAACTGTTGCTCGCAAATATATTTTTAATCAATTATTGTATGGTTTATTCCATCAATGATTATTTCCGTACTGGCGTAAAATAACATGATTTTCATGAATTGATTGTGATTTCAGGTTTGGTCTTTAACATGCAAGAAATAGGGGAACAATTTTACGATTTTTTTTAGCTGAAGTAAAATTCGACGATTGCAAATGTTTTATTTTGATTAAACAACTTTCATGCAAGACTACAGTGAGGAAACTATTATCATGCAACTTTTCATATTGATAAATCCATGCAAGTGTTTACATTTTTAAAGAATCAATTCTCCAACATTCCTTGAAATCACAAGGTCTCATCACTGGTGATGCATCACAGTGACTCATATGGTCCTGTGGGTTGACCTGGTATATGTGAGCACCAGCTTCACGACCCTGACTTAAAGCATTCCAGCAAACAAATTAGAAAAATTGGATATTAATTAGAGTGTGAATTATCATGAATGAGAACTTCACATCATCGTTTTGTTTTTTTATTTTTTTTTTTTTACTTAATCTCTCAACAACCGCTTTTTTCCACTTTCTACAATCTCTCATTTGCAGTTAAAGATCCATTCAACAAATAAAATATCACAGTTTTATCTCTGCATGTGTAATTTGGAGCATAAGGCTATGTGTCTGTTATCATGTATTTGTAATGGTTTCATACTGTGGGTCTATTCAACATCCATATGTGTTTCATATGCTCCAAGGACTCTCCGACAACCTAACTCAGTGTTGTCAGGGAAGAACTGATTTTCATCTACCTTGGTCAATCCATCTTCACTGCCCTTTCGTCCTCACCTTCTCCCCCTCTTTGTCCCTTCACCTCTGCCGAGCTCAGTTTACTGTTCGACAAAGCAGATCTCTCCAAGATGTGACCCCCTAAAAGGGCAAAAAGTGAATGGAATGAACTCTGAGGCCATTACAGTGATCTGAGAACATTTGACAGGTCTTCTGGGAGCCAGAGATGCACTTAAAGAGATTCAGAAGGGTAGGGGAAACCAGGATGCTTTGAGGGAAACATGGTAAACCATTCCCATAACATTTACTGAATTCCATATCACTTCCATTTCCTGGCCCCAGGTCTTGTGGCTGTATGTGGTGGACACATGTAGAGAGATTGAAGTGGTTGGGTTAATTTAAGGTTTAATATGATCAACTCTCGCTGCATTTTTTTTGTAAAACAAAACAAACAAAAAAAAAAACGAGCTTGTGTTTCTTGAATGCTACAGCTCCTACACCTGAATTTGCTGTCAGCTGATGTGAAACGCTAAGTTGCCGGGCAGTCTGGAAAGGGTGACGAGAACGTTTTACGCTTCACCTTCAAAAGTCTAAACTGCAATCCAGCAATTTTGACAGAACTACTATTAATAAAGGTGAAATAATATTCGAAGAGGTCCATTCCATGACCATCTCCACGAGTGGAAATCCAGGTCATATTCCGATGTCTTATCATTGTGAGCTGTTGTAGCCACGTGACTAACTTGACATACTATGAATAATTAATGTAGAACTATGCATCTTAAAGCATTTCCTAAATGTATTCATCCATGTATTTTATATATTATTTGTCTTTGTGGGTGAGCTGGAGCCTATCCCAGGTGTATTTAGACAAGAGGTGGGTTATGTAGGCAGGATTATACTTGTTTTTTGGAGTTTCAGTTGCTCTCCTCAGAACATTCCGGTCTTGCTCCACTGGTGCTTTCCTGTATAAAATAGTTGACTAGCTAAGTTTGTCATAAGCAAAGTGTTACCATTCCTGTGGTTTGTCTGCATTTTCTGTTTCCAGTGCATATATTACTGTAATGACCAGAAACATAGGCAGGAACAAAAATTTATAAAGTAAGTACAAGGAGATAAATGAGATAAATTACAAGGATTTGTCAAAAACTTACTTGTCTGGGTCTGTAAAAGGTGTCTGGATCTTCTCTGTATCCTGATAATACTCCAGTGCTCTCACCTACCTTGTTACTTATCTTCCAAACCCAGCTGCCAGTCATCTTTCTGTGTCACCTCGAGATGTTAGAATTGAATGTTCAATCATTTTCCTCAATAATTTAAGCGTCAGTTACAAGAAATAGAACTCACACACCTGCAAGCATTTCTTTCAAAAATACTTCTTTCAACCCAGAAAAGCCTGTTCCAGAAGATTTCAAAGGACAACCCTCTTCCTTATCTTACTTTGTTGTCGTTATAGCTAGTCAGTTTTGGCATCCATGAAGCTCTTTGATGGTCCAGTCGCAGGATCGATATTTTGGGCCCTGATTTCTAATGAATAAGCAAAGTGGAGAAGGGCATTAACAAATGCTCATTCGCACACCGACCCAGCCAGTCGAACCATTTATATAACCCCTCCTCACTGACAAGATATGATAGATGCAGAGAGAGTAGGTGCATAACAAGCCAATATAGTGCGTGTGCACACACACGGTTGGTATTCATATGCTTTTCATGCATAAATGCATGCATTATGCATGTTACTTTATAGTGGTATCTCCATTTGCTGATGGATGGTCTGTTCTTTCTATAAGCAGACTGATGAGCTCTTTGTGACTCCATATGTCCCTGCGCTGAAGTGTGTTTGTCGAGGAATGCCCCTTTTTATAAGCCTCTGTTTATGGCCTCTGAGAGGCTGCCGCTTGCCAATAATTGGCATCTGGATTGCTCTGTAAGTATTTGGCAGGTCCACTGGGACTGGCTGAATACAGCATTTCTATGGAAAGGTCACCATTCTCCTGAATAGGTCTTAGACGACAGAATGATGAGGAAAGAAAGCAAAGCATAAGGATGATGGCGAAAGAAAGGAAACATTATGGGGATAAAAAAAAAGATCATATTGTAAAGAACAAAGATAGGGCTGACAATAAGCAATGAAAAGGTATTAAGTTCAGGATAATCAAGAGGAAGGGGAAATGAAACATTTGGGGAAAAAAAACAAGGGCAAAATGGGATAAAGAATGAGTGTTTTGCAATGTTGAGTCGAGCTAGAAGCAAAACCAACGAAGGGAAGAAATCTATGATGAACAGAATGATAAAAGTGGGGCTCGTATGGTTGCCGGTTGATTGGCCTGATGTGTTCATAGCCTCATTGCTCCCCTTTCTGGCTAACAGTCTGTCCTTCTGTCTCAATAGTCATCCTGAGTCCTTTTGGGCTGAATGGAACTCTGACCGGCCAATCATTCAAGATGTCTGACCCACCCACCCAGAAGTTGATTGAGGACTGGAACCAGTTTTATCTCATCAGTCCTGGTGCTAAGAATGGCTTGTTAGAGGACAAGGTGGAAGACATGGATTGGGAAGATGATTCTCTGGCCTCCGTAGAGGTCCTTGTTGGTCAGTTTTTTTTTTTTCGTTTGTTTTTTACATTATGTTTTACTTATGTTATTATTTGGTGTTATGTTGAATCTTAGAAGAACCTCCATGTAAAATGTGTGTGCATTTTTGTATAGGTGGTGTGCGAATGGTGTATCCAGCCTGTTTAGTGCTGGTGCCCCAGTCTGACATCCCTGTTGTGGCCCCTGTGGGGCCCTCCCACTGTACTACCGTCTATTCGGGTGGTCACCAAGTGCCTGCATCCCTGCGAGAGCCTGCCATGTCATTGGTGACCCTCACCCCACCTACGTCGCCTGAGGAGGTGCACACAGGTAGTAAAAAAAAAAAAAAAATGAGGGGAAAAAAATTGTAAAATGAGACTTCATTTTATTAATGGCATCACGTCTTTGAATTAACTTAAATAAGTTAATGATTGAAGTGGTTTATTTAGCTCTGTATCTTTGTCATTTTAGTGGACTCTCACTCAGCCCAGAAGTGGTTCAAGATGCCTTCTTCATGTGATGCGTTCAGTGCGGACAGATCAAACCACCATGGAGGCAAGATACCACGCCGGCTTGCCAGTCAGGCTGTGGAGCGTGTCTGGCAGGAGTGTAAAATCAACCGAGCCCAAAACAAGTAAGATTTTTTTGTTACCTCTGTTTGGTCTTCTCGCGCTTTTGATTTGCCTTCTGATGCCAGCATTACTGAACTTTTTAAATTTGTGTTCCATGTTTTTAAGTGAGTGACAACTCAGAAGCTGGTTTATATTCATTAAATGGAAAGCATCATTTGTGTTTCGTAACTGAACTGAAAAAGTAATTTCAGTGACACAAGTTGAAATCACTACAAGTGTATTACCATTGTTGCTGTCAAGAGTGCACCATCAGCACTGAATACTAAGCACAATCATGAGTACGCAATAGGATGTGCACAGTGCTTTTCCCCTTATTCCAAAATTAGTCTTTTTCTGTGCTTCAATAAAAAAGGTTCAACTTTTCAGTCATCCTAGAAGCAGGGTTCTGGAGAGTTTTGCTGATGGACCCGCACATTAAAAAAAACATATATACACACACATACCTACACATTAAAGGAAGTAGTTGTTTCTTCGTTCACTGCTTTTGTAGGTTCACTCGCTGACAAGGACATGAGCGGTCTATAATTTTAATGCTAGGTTTAGGTTTACAGTAAGACAGAATATCTTAAAGGAGAAATCCAGTGCATTGCATGAACAATGTATCCAATAGGTCATGTAATATGTACTCTATTATGACAATGTGATGTTAAATCTTCTCTCATTTAATAATGTTTGGAGAAAATTTTTATTGATAATTCCGAATTTTCAGGGGCGCTGCCATTTTCGCGAGTCACGTGACTTACGTGCGCGGATGTGACGTGTAAGGTGCTCCACCAAAGACTCGATTACATTGTGGCCAGCGCTGAGTTCTATGATTTATCCACATCTGATGAAGATATAGCAGTATCGGTTGATCGGGAGCACAGAGGAATACTTCCATTCAGAGTTGAACCTGTGCTGTAAATAATGTTGAAAATTGGTTCTTTGGGCAGAATGACGCCGGAGGCTGACTACTTGGAGGCCTATGTGCGGGATGTAAGTGAGTAAACAAAGGCCCTCGGAGCTCTGGGCCGGCAGCCGCAGATGGTTCTTCGGACGAGTAAACTTTGGCGGAGGCAGAGGCCTTTAGCCGAGCTTCGGCGTCCGGCGGTGGACGTTAGCCAAACTTCGGCGTCCGGCGGTGGACGTTAGCCGAGCTTCGGCGTCCGGCGGTGGACGTTAGCCGAGCTTCGGCGTCCGGCGGTGGACGTTAGCCAAACTTCGGCGTCCGGCGGTGGACGTTAGCCGAGCTTCGGCGTCCGGCGGTGGACGTTAGCCGAGCTTCGGGGTCCGGCGGTGGACGTGAGCCGAGCTTCGGGGTACGGCGGTGGACGTGAGCCGAGCTTCGGGGTCCGGCGGTGGACGTGAGCCGAGCTTCGGGGTCCGGCGGAGGCCGTGAGCCGAGCTTCGGGGTCCGGCGGAGGCCGCGAGCCGAGCTTCGGGGTCCGGCGGTGGACGTGAGCCGAGCTTCGGCTTCCGGCGGTGGACGTGAGCCGAGCTTCGGCTTCCGGCGGTGGACGTGAGCCGAGCTTCGGGGTCCGGCGGTGGACGTGAGCCGAGCTTCGGGGTCCGGCGGTGGACGTGAGCCGAGCTTCGGGGTCCGGCGGTGGACGTGAGCCGAGCTTCGGGGTCCGGCGGTGGACGTGAGCCGAGCTTCGGGGTCCGGCGGAGGCCGCGAGCCGAGCTTCGGGGTCCGGCGGAGGCCGCAAGCCGAAGCCGAGGCCTTTAGCCGAGCTTTGGCATCCGGCAGCCGGAGCTCGCTTGTCAGACTCCGCGTCATTCCCGTCCGTAGAACCATCCATCGCTGCCGGCCCGAAGCTCCGGGGGCCTTTGTTTATGCACTTACGTCCCGCGCGTAGGCCTCCGAGTCGTCAGCCTCCTGCATCATTCCGCCCGAAGTACCATCCGAATATTCAACATTATTTACAGCCACAGGTTCATATCTGTATGGAAGTATTCCTCCGTCTTCCCGATCAACCGATACTGCTATTTCTTCACCAGATGAGAATAAATCCAAGAAATCAGCGCTGGGCACAATGTAATCGAGCCCTTGGTGCGGCACCTTACACGTCACATCCGCACACGTAAGACACGTGACTAGTGAAAATGGCAGCGCCCCTGAAAATTCGGAATTGTCGATAAAAAGTTTCTCCAAACACTATAAAATGAGAGAAGATTTAACATCACGTTGTCATAATATAGTACATATTACATGACCTATTGGATACATTGTTCATGCAAAGCACTGGATTTCTCCTTTAAGATATTCTGTCTTACTGTAAACATAAACCTAGCATTAAAATTATAGACCGCTCACGTCCTTGTCAGCGGGTGAACCTACAAAAGCAGTGAGCGAATATACATGTTCATGCAAAGCACTGGATTTCCCCTTTAAAGAAAATTCCGCCAATAGCATTTAAAAAAAAAAAAGATATGTATTAGTCTTTCATTAAGGGAAATAAGTATTTCATCCCTTACCATTGAAGAATTCAGGCTCCCACAGACTAGTCCTCTCACTTTAATAACTAAACTCGCTAGCTGGATGGAAGACTCTGAACTTGTGACCTGTACAAAAACACCTGTACACAAGCTCAATTCATTAGACAGCAACCTCTCCATCATGGGCAAGACCCAAAAACTTTAATGACATCAGGGACAACATTGTAGACCTAGACAAGACTGGAGTGGGCAACAAGATCATTGGCAAGAGACTGGGTGAGAAGGAGACAACTGCTGGCGCTGTAATTACAAAATGGAAGAAACATTAAATGGTTTGTCCACTGGTCTGTCACCTCGTGGAGTATCAGTGAAAGATGAAACATTAGCCTAGAACTACACAGGAGGAACGTGTTAATGCACTCAAGGGAGCTGGGACCACAGGCCCCAAGAAAAACACTGATGACACATCAGTGTGGGTTAGGAGTTAAATAGAGTTAAATGCTTGTGGGTTTCCAAAAGTAAATGTATTGAGTCGGAACCAAGCTCAGTATTTCACCTGCACATGCCCTGGTGCTATAGCAGCATTAAAACAGGTTCCTACGATCTTGTGAATTACTCTCTTTCAGGGAATCTGACACAAGGGTTCAAGGGTTCTCTTGCTCCCCCATACAAGCACAAAATGTCAGCGGTAGTTAGTTATTAGCATGTCACCCAAATACTAGTGCTTCAAGCAGGGTCAGTCTAAGCAGCAAACTGTCATTATCATTGCATACTGCCGTAATTAAAAAAAAAAAAATATATATATATATCCAAACTACTTCTCCTCACTAGGGTCGTGGGGATGCCTGATCCCATCCAAGCTATTTTTGGGCGAGAGGCAGGTTACACACTCGACTGCTCACCAGCCAATCACTGGGCACATATTAAAAAAAACAAAAAAAAAAAAACATTCACAGACACATTCACAGTTACAGGCAATTTAGTCTTTCATTAACCGACCACAGATGTTTTTCGGACCTGCAAGGAAAACGACATCCACTGAGAAAACCCACACAGACATGGGGAGAACATGCAAACTCCACAATTTTGAACCAGGGTCATCAGAACTATGAGACAGATGTGCTAATCAGTCGACCAGTGTACCGCCACTGCCATAA
Source organism: Syngnathoides biaculeatus (assembly GCF_019802595.1). Lineage (NCBI taxonomy): Eukaryota > Metazoa > Chordata > Actinopteri > Syngnathiformes > Syngnathidae > Syngnathoides > Syngnathoides biaculeatus. Next base: position 3,590,323 of record NC_084657.1, on the reverse strand, counting down.
ATAATAATGTAAAACAATGTAATGCAAGTGGCTAACACATCAGTAAAACTCAGTGTAACTAATTAAAGTAAGTAAGCATGTTATTGTCATTGTTGTTTGTGTTTATTTGCCTCTACCCCAGGCGAAAGTACTCAGCCGCAACCAATGGTACCTGTGAGGAGGACCGGACAGAGAGAAGGGGAACCTGGGATTTTGTTGAGCCTTCTGAGAGGTCGTATTGCAGCTGCTCTAGGTGAGTTGTGTCATGACTAACCAACCATTTTTTTCCCCATACATTACATAATTGAAGTGATGGCCTCTGTTGAGCATACCCATGTTATCGTTTGTCAAACTAGTTACGTTTGCCAAAAACAAATGTAGTCATCAAATAAGCTTGGAAATTCAAATGAGTGAGCTGGCCTACCTAAATGCTTAGCTGCTGACAAGGGTCTTAAAGACTAAATATCTTCTTCTTCTTTTCCTTTCGGCTTGTCCCGTTAGGGGTCGCCACAGCGTGTCAACTTTTTCCATTTTAGCCTATCTTCTGCATCTTCCTCTCTAACCCCAAATGGCCTCATGTCTTCCCTCACCACATCCATAAACCTTCTCTTTGGTCTTCCTCTCGCTCTTTTGCCTGGCAGCTCCATCCTCAGCAACCTTCCACCAATATACTCACTCTCTCCTCTCGCCTCTGAACATGTCCAAACCATCGCAGTCTGCTCTCTCTCACCTTGTCTCCAAAACATCCAACTTTGGCTGTCCCTCTAATGAGCTCATTTCTAATCCTATCCAACTTGTTCACTCCGAGCGAGAACCTCAGCATCTTCATTTCTGCCACCTCCAGTTCTGCTTCCTGTTGTTTCTTCAGTGCCACCGTCTGTCATCCGTACGTCATGGCCGGCCTCACCACTGTTTTATAAACTTTGCCCTTCATCCTAGTGGAGATTCTTCTGTCACACAGAACACCAGACACCTTCCGCCAGCTGTTCCAACCTGCTTGGACCAGTTTCTTCACAAGACATAGTTTCTGATAAATGATGGTATTAGGTTTGATAGAAGCGCTGTTTTATGAATGGGCTTGTTAGAGGCCTGTCTACCATGTGGAAATCTTTCCTCCATGTTTTGAAAATGTACCTCGATTGGACCACTTCAGAGTTCAAACAGTCAGCATGGGTGTATTAGTATGTTGGGATTCACCCAGTATTTTAACAGATAATTCTGAAGCCCCTTCAATGACAATTTGAATGGCCGTTAGCATTTTTTTCTCATTTCCTTTGTTTGTTTGATAACCTTCTGCTTTGCTACAAGGGTATTAATGGACATTTTGACAGTAAGGGTGAACAAATGGTTTAACTCGTTTTTTGACAGGTCTTGTTACTCGATTTTGGATTCACGAATACGGTTGATATTTGTCAGGAAATCTGATGTCAGTTAGGTGTAAAATGTTGAAGACATTTGCATTTAAAATGTGAAAAAACATTTCTTGATGTTCATGGTCTGACAGGTGATTTGCTTCCACTGCACAGTTCTCTGCTCTCTGTCTTGGTTTGTGTCACCAATGCATCAAATCCCAACATATTTTCTTGTTCATCTTCTTTCCCCCAGACATAAATCAGTGAAGCAGCGAACAGGCGGGAATGTGGGCCAAGCTCAATCAGTGGGCCAGGCCTCCCAGACTCCTATCAAGCATAAGGCTGGAGGAGAGAAGCCAGACAAGAGTGACAAGCAGCAGAAAAGACCCCAGACACCTTTCCATCATCGAAACCTGACAAGTGAAGACCCCTCAATGGAGACTGTGGCAACGGCCGGCCATAGACTTGCAATGAGGAGTCAGGATGGAGGAAGATTCTCGAGTTCAACACATGTGTTCACCATTCAAAAAACTCCTCAGATCAACAGTGGGGTGGTTAGCACAGGTGGGGCGACAGACCTCGCCATCTCCCCCCAACCTCCACCACTTAGTCCCCACCCATGCGAGATTGGTGAAGATCCCAGGGAGGGTTTGAAGAACCCTTCCACTCCCAACAACCAACACTTTTACCAGCCTCCTTTGGAGCCATGCCTGGATGGATCAAAGGGTGGCAACGAGGAGCCTGCGGGCCCAGAGGGTCTGACCCAGCACTTCTCCTCGCACCACCCTCACTCTTCAGCTTCTGGTTATTCAGAACAGCCTGAACCCACTGTGTTCACAGGTAGAGGGGTCCACCTAGAAGATGACAGCACACACTCACCATGGAGATTGTTCAACCTACCCCGCAGGAAAGAAGCACTACCGCCCACACCAGTGCTATCGGGGGAAAAGTTTAGGGACGATGGATTTGCTTCACTGGACAACCTTGTTTCTGTGACCGAGTAAGTACCATTTAATAATTAGTGCTTTGTCACTCTGCCACTAGGAATGGGCAATTGAATGACATTTTTACAATTGCCTTTTTGATGGGCGAATCCCTCTGGAATATTCTGACTTGCGATGTTTTGATCGAAATAATTTTGGATGGATAAGTTTTGCTGTTGTGACTACGTTGACTGATGTGTTCCCC